>NC_068937.1:130468362-130529508 GCF_016801865.2 Culex pipiens pallens | reverse complement strand
ACAATAAACTCTAAAATAATTCGGACAAAAAATAACGGAGTAGCAGCTCATTGGCAGTCAACCATGCTCATGCTCATTTTCATGCTCATGCTTAAAAACATTACATAGTCCATCTTTCGGTGGTTGGTGAATTCTTCACATTAATATAGTGAATACCAATGCTGTTAATCGTTGAAATCAACGGCGTTTATATCATCGATGTCGATGATCGTTGATTTAAACGTAATCGTAATCGCAGCCATCGTTGATTTAATCGTCAACGTCAACGGAGTCGTTGATTTAAACGGCGTTGATCAACGCGTTGATTATCGATAATCAACGAGTTGATCAACGGCGTTCTTTTATAGTTTTCTAGAGTTTTATGAGGAAAGAACGATTTTTTCATAAATGTTTTGATTGGGAAACATTCTCAAATTGATGTGGCATGGTTATTCAAGGATCCGGGTGTACCAAGAGGACCGAAGTGACCGAATTTTAAACGTAATTTAAGCCTTAGCTAATTGCTGGTCACTTCCATCTCCACTTTGGTTCCCAAGTCCAACCAGGATTTTCTTATGTAAATGACACCGAGGACGGACAATTGGGAACCGAGATATGGTCGGATTTTCACCGGAATTATTGTTCCGGCGGGTTCATCGACACAATTTATTTTTCTATGATACAATACTGAATTGACCACATGACCCATGTTCCAGAACCCAGATTAAGATTGGCCAAGATGTCAAACTTCGTGACAGACTGGAGTAGCCTACTGTTGGTGATCAATGAGTTTCGATCGAATCCCAAGAGATAAATCTTTCGCGTGGTGCCGAAAACCAATCGCAGTAGGTCATAAATATTTTGTTTACTCATTGATCAATAACAGTAGGCTACTCCGGTCTGTCACGAAGTTTGACATCTTGGCCAATCTTAATCTGGGTTCTGGAACATGGGTCATATGGTCAATTCAGTATTGTATCATAGAAAAACAAATTGTGTCGATATTTACGAAAGCGAGACTCTTACTGAACCCGCCGGAACAATAATTCCGGTGAAAATCCGACCATATCTCGGTTCCCAATTGTCCATCCTCGGTGTCATTTACATAAGAAAATCCTGGTTGGACTTGGGAACCAAAGTGGAGATGGAAGTGACCAGCAATTAGCTAAGGCTTAAATTACGTTTAAAATTCGGTCACTTCGGTCCTCTTGGTACACCCGGATCCTTGAATAACCATGCCACATCAATTTGAGAATGTTTCCCAATCAAAACATTTATGAAAAAATCGTTCTTTCCTCATAAAACTCTAGAAAACTATAAAAGAACGCCGTTGATCAACTCGTTGATTATCGATAATCAACGCGTTGATCAACGCCGTTTAAATCAACGACTCCGTTGACGTTGACGATTAAATCAACGATGGCTGCGATTACGATTACGTTTAAATCAACGATCATCGACATCGATGACGTTGATTCAACGATTAACAGCATTGGTGAATACACACCCTCAATAAAAATAATGTATAAATATTACTTGTGTTAATAAATTTTTATAGGGTGGTCAGATCTTCCATTTTTTGGAAACGTCTGTTGATTACCCATCCAACGATATATCGCATAATAGATCCGGACAACGATGGAAAGGTCTTTCAAATACCTTTCTAAACATGTATAGCATAACGGGGTTTCTTACAAAAACAACCCTTTTTACAATCTTCCGGACTTTAGCTGATTTTTTTTAGCATAACTTTTGAAGTACTCTATGAAACTTAAAACTTATGGGACTTTAAGACTTTAACGGTAAAAATCGGTTCAGCCATTGAGCCACTGAGTTGATATGTATACGTGAAGGTGGGTTTACGAGGTCAAATTACGAAGATAATTTTTCGAGTGATTTTATAACCTTTCCTCATTGAGGTGAGGAAGGCAAACTATAGCACATAAAAAAATCTCTTAAATGAAAAAATATAATTTTGGGATTTCAACTTTTTTTTTCTCTTAAGTCCTAATCATAACCTACAACTCGATCAGATTATATCTTTCATATGAAAAGGCGTATTTCTAGACAGTTGAGCTTATACTATTTGAATTGAATTATAAAAAGGTATTTTTCTTTATAATTACATGGTATAATAAATTTATTTTCTTTCCAAAATGTTTCCCCAACGATCAACAACTCCGTAAGTCCCGGATAATTCATGACCATCATGTACGCTAATTTGCCCCGAGCCTAGTGGAGGCACCACTCCAGGATATGCTTAAGCTGCTGCTGCTGCACACTTAATAATGCTAACCATGCGGTCATTAATCACCCTCGGAGGACATTTTAAGTATGGGTAAATCACACACACACACTCACACCCGTAACCACTTCCGGGACAGCGAGAAACTGAACCCGGGTACGTGCCCTTGAGCAGCCACCGTCCCCAAATAAGCTTAATCGAGTGTCAACGAGACCTGGCTCGGAAGCTGGGCTGCGGTGGCGGCTTCAACTCCGAGCTTGTTCTACACAGTCCGCTACAAGAAAGAGCGTCAACGGCTACGGACTACGACTTCCGGTCGATGGATTTTGTGCGAAGTGGGGTGGGGTGAGGACCGCGGGACGCGGACTACGTCGAATAACGAGGCT
This sequence comes from Culex pipiens pallens, assembly GCF_016801865.2. Classification (NCBI taxonomy): domain Eukaryota; kingdom Metazoa; phylum Arthropoda; class Insecta; order Diptera; family Culicidae; genus Culex; species Culex pipiens. The sequence continues at coordinate 130,526,898 of NC_068937.1, read as the reverse complement.
AATTTTGTATTCGTTTGGCCGCGCTGGGACCTGACCTCGTTGGATCCTCCTTGGTCCTTGGCGGACTGGGAGGTAGATCTCTCTCAGTGAAGGGATAGTGACCTAAATTGGTATCAAGAGTATTTTAGTTTAAATTTGTATAAAGCTAATTTCATCAATATCAAATAAGAATAAAAGGAAATTATTGTGCTTCAATCTGGATTCAATCTCTGTGCTTCTTAAAATTTAGCAACTCCAAATTCTGCTTCTAAACTCTCAGTAACGTTGACAGCTAAAAAATGTGATGTATTGGTGTTGGAGTGCGTGCATCAATGCTGCTGTTTGCTAGTATTGGTGAACACTCGTTGCGAGCTTCTCAGATTCAAAATGATGCAAATCTCTATTTGCAGATAATTTCACATCTCTTTTGTGTTTTTTTTTTTTTTAAGAAATCGACAAAGTCGGCCACTCTCCCCTAACCCAGCTGTAAACGTGTGAGGGTTAAACCGTTTGTGTTTACCGAAAAAAGTGGAACTCACAAAAAAAATGGCGGGGTTATGTTTCAACCTTAACCAAAATCCCTGAAAATCGGGTCGTTGAAGGGTGGCGGGTTCCGGAAAGTGAGGGGAGTTGGGGTGGCAATTTTTCAGACCGGCAAGCGTTTTTGATAATGTGCAACGGGTGAAAATGGGTGCTAATGATGCCGGTTAATGGGGGGCCATTCGGGCGTCACTTTCCGGCGGTGTGCTTTTGGTGGACGTTAAAACTAGACTGAGAGGAGCGAGTCAAGTTGACAGTCTCTGCTATGATGATGGCTCAATGGGGTGTGGGTGGGTGAGGAGGAGTTTGTGTGTGGTTTTCAAAGTGCGGCGGGGTTAAAGATTTATTAGCTGAAAGATACGTGTGTAATGGCATTTTGCTGGAAGAGCTGCTAGTTGAGACTAAATAAACACTTATGCTGAAAATGGGGGGAGCTTTTAAGCGCTAGACGAAGAGCTTTTGGGAAAGGAAATTAATTATTTTGTGGTTAGGTTGGTGATAGGACGTGTTTGCAAATTGAATGTTGAAACAATGAAGAGAATTTCAACTTTGAGAATCTAAATTCTAACATGGTAGAGAAACATTATCTACGAGTATAAAATGAACAAAGTTTTGTTGAATTTTCTATTAAATAAACCGAGCTACGCGTCAACGTAACAATTTTGAGTCATTTTATTTTAATGTTGGTATTCACAAAAATGATTCATCTTGACGTAGACTTATTTTCTGGAAATGACAGGAAAAATCCGTCTATGTGATTTTGTTACAGCAACTGCCAATTTTTTTTTAAATGTCCAAGATTTTGAAAAAAACAAAAAATCAAAAAAAAAATCAAATTATTCGCTCTACAGCATTGCCTTGGCGTTCTCGATTGCGAGATTCCTACTCGAAACTAAGTGTCCGAAGGCTTGATTGTTGAGGCAATTGCAAACCTCTTTTTACACCTTAGCTTCCATCCACCCCGGGATTCGAACTGACGACCTTTGGATTGTTAGTCCAACTGCCTGCCAGCGACTCCACCGTGGCAGGACCCAGGGAGACGACTCCTACACCTGGACTGAGCTAACGACCTAACCTTTTTTTTTTTAAGGTTAGTCCGGGGCCAACATATACTTCCCGTCCGACGGAAGGCATGATCAGGCAAATCTCGTCTCGAAAAATGCCACCGGGACCGTCTGGGATCGAACCCAGGCCGACTGGGTGAGAGGCAACCACGCTTACCCCTACACCACGGTCCCGGCATAATTTTGAATTTTATTTCATGAAATTACAATCATTATTGACTTTGGACTTTAAAAATATATTTCTAGTTTACAGTAAAATGTAATGAAAAGATTGTTATTTGAAGTATTAGATTGATTTTTACATTTTTTACTACCTCACAATTATGCTCAAGAAATAAACTATGAATAAATCTTGACTTTTTTTTGATAAGGTCCTATAAACAAATGTAAACATTGAGTGTATCCCGCTTACTCCGATGGACTTTGACATAAGGTGTGAAAGGGATACACTCAATGTTTACATTTGTTTATAGGACCTTATCAAAAAAAAGTCAAGAAATGATGATGGTAATATTCATCCGGAAATGATGACAGATTGTGTGTCAAAAAAAGTGTAATATATCGGGATTTATTCATCAGATTCACATTTTTACATATTTTTTTAAGTAATATTTTCAAAAAAGACCAACAAACCTTCCAAAATTAAACTTTTTTTTCTGTGTAGCACTTTTTGACAGTTTGCTTGCTTTGTTTGCTTGCTGAAACGTCAGCCTGCATAAATTTTGAGCTGTTTGCGAGTTTGCCGCAAACAAGTTTGCGAGTTTTTCAAACTGTCAAACACAAAAAGGGCGAAAAGGTGTTTGTTTGTCATAGTCTAATAACTTCTTTAATTTTTTTTTAGCTCCTATAAACAAATGAAAGACAATAGGTTATAGGACCTTTTCAAAAAAATCTCTGGAAATTTACTCTCAACCATTTTTTTTCAATAGGTCTTTTCACGCAAGAACATTAAATTACGCAATATAACTTATTATGAAAATTTCCTTTGAAAGGCCAAACTTTTTATTTTAAGATATATGGTACAAGTTCGCAAACATTAATTTGGCATTGTTGCCAACTTTGAAAAACATGATCTTTGAAAAATATTTTCAAAATTTTCAGAAAATCCAAAAATTTTGAAAAAGTCCAAAAATTCTTATTTTCGACCTTATTGTTTTTTAGTTTTAATAATTTTAGAATATTGAAAAATCGAAAAATATGCAAGAAATTTTATTGTTTGACATGCATATTGTCAGGTATCCTCTCTTTAAAAATGACACTATTTTACGGTTTCATGAAATGAAGATCTCAAAATTGTCAAAATTGTCAAAATTGTCAAAATTGTCAAAATTGTCAAAATTGTCAAAATTGTCAAAATTGTCAAAATTGTCAAAATTGTCAAAATTGTCAAAATTGTCAAAATTGTCAAAATTGTCAAAATTGTCAAAATTGTCAAAATTGTCAAAATTGTCAAAATTGTCAAAATTGTCAAAATTGTCAAAATTGTCAAAATTGTCAAAATTGTCAAAATTGTCAAAATTGTCAAAATTGTCAAAATTGTCAAAATTGTCAAAATTGTCAAAATTGTCAAAATTGTCAAAATTGTCAAAATTGTCAAAATTGTCAAAATTGTCAAAATTGTCAAAATTGTCAAAATTGTCAAAATTGTCAAAATTGTCAAAATTGTCAAAATTGTCAAAATTGTCAAAATTGTCAAAATTGTCAAAATTGTCAAAATTGTCAAAATTGTCAAAATTGTCAAAATTGTCAAAATTGTCAAAATTGTCAAAATTGTCAAAATTGTCAAAATTGTCAAAATTGTCAAAATTGTCAAAATTGTCAAAATTGTCAAAATTGTCAAAATTGTCAAAATTGTCAAAATTGTCAAAATTGTCAAAATTGTCAAAATTGTCAAAATTGTCAAAATTGTCAAAATTGTCAAAATTGTCAAAATTGTCAAAATTGTCAAAATTGTCAAAATTGTCAAAATTGTCAAAATTGTCAAAATTGTCAAAATTGTCAAAATTGTCAAAATTGTCAAAATTGTCAAAATTGTCAAAATTGACAAAATTGTCAAAATTGTCAAAATTGTCAAAATTGTCAAAATTGTCAAAATTGTCAAAATTGTTAAAATTGTCCAAATTGTCAAAATTGTCAAAATTGTCAAAATTGTCAAAATTGTCAAAATTGTCAAAATTGTCAAAATTGTCAAAATTGTCAAAATTGTCAAAATTTTCAAAATTGTCAAAATTGTCAAAATTGTCAAAATTGTCAAAATTTTCAAAATTGTCAAAATTGTCAAAATTGTCAAAATTTTCAAAATTGTCAAAATTGTCAAAATTGTCAAAATTGTCAAAATTGTCAAAATTGTCAAAATTGTCAAAATTGTCAAAATTGTCAAAATTGTCAAAATTGTCAAAATTGTCAAAATTGTCAAAATTGTCAAAATTGTCAAAATTGTCAAAATTGTCAAAATTGTCAAAATTGTCAAAATTGTCAAAATTGTCAAAATTGTCAAAATTGTCAAAATTGTCAAAATTGTCAAAATTGTCAAAATTGTCAAAATTGTCAAAATTGTCAAAATTGTCAAAATTGTCAAAATTGTCAAAATTGTCAAAATTGTCAAAATTGTCAAAATTGTCAAAATTGTCAAAATTTTCAAAATTGTCAAAATTGTCAAAATTGTCAAAATTGTCAAAATTGTCAAAATTGTCAAAATTGTCAAAATTGTCAAAATTGTCAAAATTGTCAAAATTGTCAAAATTGTCAAAATTGTCAAAATTGTCATAATTGTCAAAATTGTCAAAATTGTCAAAATTGTCAAAATTGTCAAAATTGTCAAAATTGTCAAAATTTTCAAAATTGTCAAAATTGTCAAAATTGTCAAAATTGTCAAAATTGTCAAAATTGTCAAAATTGTCAAAATTGTCAAAATTGTCAAAATTGTCAAAATTGTCAAAATTGTCAAAATTGTCAAAATTGTCAAAATTGTCAAAATTGTCAAAATTGTCAAAATTGTCAAAATTGTCAAAAATTGTCAAAATTGTCAAAATTGTCAAAATTGTCAAAATTGTCAAAATTGTCAAAATTGTCAAAATTGTCAAAATTGTCAAAATTGTCAAAATTGTCAAAATTGTCAAAATTGTCAAAATTGTCAAAATTGTCAAAATTGTCAAAATTGTCAAAATTGTCAAAATTGTCAAAATTGACAAAATTGTCAAAATTGTCAAAATTGTCAAAATTGTCAAAATTGTCAAAATTGTCAAAATTGTCAAAATTGTCAAAATTGTCAAAATTGTCAAAATTGTCAAAATTGTCAAAATTGTCAAAATTGTCAAAATTGTCAAAATTGTCAAAATTGTCAAAATTGTCAAAATTGTCAAAATTGTCAAAATTGTCAAAATTGTCAAAATTGTCAAAATTGTCAAAATTGTCAAAATTGTCAAAATTGTCAAAATTGTCAAAATTGTCAAAATTGTCAAAATTGTCAAAATTGTCAAAATTGTCAAAATTGTCAAAATTGTCAAAATTGTCAAAATTGTCAAAATTGTCAAAATTGTCAAAATTGTCAAAATTGTCAAAATTGTCAAAATTGTCAAAATTGTCAAAATTGTCAAAATTGTCAAAATTGTCAAAATTGTCAAAATTGTCAAAATTGTCAAAATTGTCAAAATTGTCAAAATTGTCAAAATTGTCAAAATTGTCAAAATTGTCAAAATTGTCAAAATTGTCAAAATTGTCAAAATTGTCAAAATTGTCCAAATTGTCAAAATTGTCAAAATTGTCCAAATTGTCAAAATTGTCAAAATTGTCAAAATTGTCAAAATTGACAAAATTGACAAAATTGACAAAATTGACAAAATTGACAAAATTGACAAAATTGTCAATTTGAGAGATAACTTTCCAAAAAGGCTAAGCCTACTCATTAATCGTTTCAAACTCAATCGATCCAAATTTAAATCCATCGAATGCCATTAGTTTCAATTTCAAAAGACAATTAACTCTTCAAAAAATCAACAACTTTTCCTTCTGCCGCCAGGACCCCAGTCAGAGCAAATATTTATTCTAGGAAGCACTCTCCCCCCAAAACAAAATGTTCCCAACAACCGTACAGCAGCAACCATCCAATCACCTTCCACCCCCTAAATAATAGTTATTACGCCATCAGGGAAGAAGCTCCCAGGTGGTGGCACTTTCCATTTGTTCCGGCTGATAGTTGGAAAAGTTGACCAAACCAATTCTCATAATTTTCAATCAATTTTCGAAAGCTTTCCCCTTCTCTACTCTTCCCGATCATCGCGCAGCGCCACGCTTCAAATGTCGAACTTTCCGACAGTTACTGACGACTAATTGGATTCCGCACAAAATACCAATTGGGGAGAGGAGCGGGGGTGGGTTGAGCTTCGATTTCAAATCGAAGCACCGTCAGCACCGCTCCCCGTTCCCAGCGGAGAACTAGCCTATAAAATCTAATTGTTTTCATATTTCCATCTGCTGCCAATTTGAAAATTGCTTTCGCCTACAATTAAGTTGCCGGATTTATCGGCATTGGGTTGGACACTCGGCACTCGGCACCGGCTGACTACGGGGAGGTTTGAACACACAGGGAGGACATCAAATTCGGTGAGTTTTGATTGAGTTCTGGTGTTGTGTGTGGAAATGGTTACGGGTGTTTGTGATGGGGATAATTTTCCAAACGTTATTTGAATTGAAAATTGTTGATTGGAAAATTTGTGCACACAAAGGGACAAACTCTTTGCACTGTCAGACGCTAGTTATTTGGATCATGTAGGTCAACTCAGTTATCTTGTTAATGAAATTTGTTTCATTAAAAATTGTAAAATAAAGTGATTAGGCTGCTTTAAAACAATTTCTCTTAAAACTAAAACGAACTTTTCAAGTAAGTGATTAATTGGTGTGTCACCCAGGCACCGCGAACCACGTGTATCGTAATTTGTGGCCGTGGTCACCCTCCGGTTGACTAATCCTTAAACGCTCCTCCCTCCATAGTTTCCCCGTATCAGATGATACCACCCCCAGCACCATATAAAACACCAACTTAATTACACTTTCCCGCACCCCCGCGGCGGAGGACCTGCCCCAAAAAGTTAACCACTTCGCCAAGTTGTGTGTGCCCTTCAGCTGCTGCTTGGAGCAGCTACCAGTTACTCACTTCCGGCAGCTGCTGCTAGAGGAAGGTCTAGTCTAGTGATACTAATAGAGTGTCAAACTTTTCCCATCGAAATTGGATTGCAGCTCCCGCGCGCTTTTCCAGCGAAAAGTTGGCTCGGATGAGGGGGAGAGAGGTGAGAAGAAGGGCGGGGAGGTGGAGCAAAACTTCCGTAAGCATAGTCAGCTTGGCAGATCTGGCTTCACATGGGCAGCTTCCCTGGCTTGGGTTGGGTGGTATTATTAAAGTATTACCTATGGGAAGGAGGTCAGTCATGGAGAAGACTCAGTTGAAGTATACAAAACTGCAGATATTGTAGAAATATCTACAAATTTGGCATTCTCAAAGACCTTAAAGTATCGAAATAAACCATTAAAACATTGATTCTTGTTTTACCTGCAAAAATTTATGAAATCTACTTAGGCAGTTGGAAATATTTTTTAAAGTTTATATCCCTCGACTCGACAAAAAAAATTATTTTTTGCAATTCCGTCGTGAAACTGTTTACTTTTCCTGTCATTCTTGAACGACGAAATAGCCTACTTTTCTGTACCAAAAATAACAGAATCGAAGAGCAACACTTTTTAAAATAAATGCTGAAAAGTTTTGATTTAAACGATTTATTGACAAAAAAAATGAAAATTTGACTTAAAATTTCAGTCAATTGGTGTTTTTTGGAATTGCAAAAAATGTTGTATGGAACTCGTTGCAAAACTTGATATTTTCAGCACTCTTCGTATTTATCCAATTCGATGAACCTCGTTGGATAAATGTACGACTCGTGCTGAAAAAATCATCTTTTTGCAACTTGTTGCATAAACTACTATTACGAATCATGGTTTTAACATTTTAATGAAAAAAGTGTTTAAAAATGCATTATACACCTGTCCAGTTGATTTGCAATCATTAGTTCCCAAAATACCTAAGAAATGCCAAAACATTTTTTTTTTACAAAAAATAAGTTTATGGGGTGCTGTACATTAGAACCCAAACATGCTAAATATGATTATCAATGCAGAAAAATGCGTTTTAGATTGTTTTCAGTTGATTTAAGTTCTATTTTCATTTAAAATTTGGAAGCTTTTTGAAAAAAAATATTTTTTTCCTTTTAAGAACCAATTTTGAAGCTACCCCCCCCCCCCCCATCACCAGACATAAACTTTGAAAAATATTTGCAATGGCCTTACATTTGGAAAGCAGAATATTTTTCAAAGCACTTGCTCAGCATTTATGCTTCGAAATATTACCAAGTTATTATCTTATTGATTGGTGCCTAACATGACCCCAAAAATTGTCTGAAAATATGTAATCGAAAATTATGGCCAATATGACCCTGGTGGAATATTGCGAGTATTTAAACAGTATTTTATGAATATGTAGAGGTAACTTTTGAGATTTCTCAATAAAATTTTGAAAAATACTCCAAAATGCATAGGTCTATTTTCAGAAATAAAATTAAATTAGCAGTGAAATACCATCTTTTTTTTTAATTTAAATTGTACTTTTTTCAAGTTATAGCAATAAATGGATATTTTTTAATGACAATGGTAGATGGTATGCCGGGTCCGGTGGTTTAGTGGTTAGCGTGGTAGCCTCCAAACCCCAGTATGGCCTGGGTTCAATCCCAAACGGACCCGGTGGCATTTTTCGAGACGAGATTTGCCTGACCACGCTTTCTATCGGATGGGGAAGTAAAACGTCGGTCCTTTAGCGTAAAAGAGGTTTTGGGTGACTCACCACACATAACCTTCGGACGCCTAGAAATGAGCAGAAACTTGCAACAGAGCCCACAAAAGACCCGGGGGTCGTTGAAGTGGATTGCTTGCTTGCTTGGTAGATTTTGAAGTTCAAACATTTAAAAAAAATACCTTTTACAAATTTTAAAATCCAGCAAAATATGTCTAAAGACTCCAAATTTGTTTCTGCAGGACTTGTGAAAAGCAACGATAGTTTTATTGGACGGATTGACAAATTTAACATAGATTTTTTTTAGCACCTAAACTCCCAAGCTCGAGAAAAAGGAGGAATTTTCATAAAAAGAAGACTAATATGATAATAATGGGGAAATTTCGTTAAATAATAAGAAGGAATTTTCGGAAAAAAATATTGAACTTCAAAGTCAGAATTTGAAAATTTCTATAAAAAAAAAGCGATTGGAAAATGTAATTTTCACTCGTACAGTTGATACAAAATCATTTATTTTCAAAAAATGTTAGATTTGACGAAATTAATTTTTTTGTTTTGCGAAAAAAAACCTTTGCGGATATGAAAAAGGAAAATTCACAAAAATTTCAATGACTTTTCAATAAACTGAAACATGGTTGAAAATGATTCTGAAGGCACGGAATGTGAATTTTAAATTAGTTTAAGTTGTTTGCTCTTTGGTTTCCATTGAAAATTTTTTTTTTTCGAAAAGTGGAAATAACTTATATCAGGTGCATTTTATCAAAAAACAAAAATAAGCTAGATATATTCAATATGTATTTTTTTAAATCATGATAATTAAAAACTTCCTAGAGATTTCGTTGGTCTGTGATTTATTTTTTTCAATCAAAATTTGGCTTCTTTGGAAAGAATTAAAAAAAAATTAAGTTAAGTAAAAAAAATGTTTTCATGGTGTTACTTTTTCTCCTGCAATTTTGCTGAAGACACTGAATTCAATTTCATATTTTAATAGAGTTGCTTAAATTGTATGGAGAATTACACTGCCCACCATTGAAAAAACGGCTAATATCCACTTTTGGCAAAAACGAGTTATTAGCACCAGGTGGTAGAGGACGTTCCAACGCATCTTCAGGACCTTGAATTTTACTGAAATAGTGTTTAGACTTAGCTGCCGATGCGAAAAACCAAACGGCTAATATGCCACTCTTATGGGAAATTGCCTTGACAGAGATTTTGTGACAAACACTAAAACGCGTTTTTCTCGGAATACTTGATTTGGCATAATAGCCGAATTTTCAATTATGGGCAGTATATGAATGAGCCAAATATGAAAAAAAATCTTTGACACAAAAAGCTTCTTACAAAATATTATTTTAGTTTAAATACTGAAATGTAATCCATTGGTTTTCAATAATCAATAAAATAAAATTTAAAATATTTGTTTGATGTCCTGAAAAACCATTTTCTGAACTAAAACATTTGACAGTGTTGGCAAATTGTTGAAAAAAAATCAAAATATTAAAAATAAACTACCCAAAATATTTTCTTTCATTGTTGTAAAATTATATTTTATATTTGTTAAACTAAAGTGCTTCGTTTTTAAGTAATAGCCACCCACGGTGGGTAAGAAGGGGATTATTATGCAACTTGCATGCACCTCGGAAATTCCTTCTGGAGGTTGTTGGGGGGACTATTCTGAGTCGGAAAAATCGATTCCCAAAATATTCTGTCGGTGAAAACTGATTTTATCTCGACTGAAGATAAAAAACCTAATATATCGCCTAAAACCTCGAAAATACGTCTAAAATCTTAGTCTAACTCTGGACAAAGAAGTTAATTTTCATCAAGATATCAATTCTTAGTTCCCAAAATATAATCCTGACATAGTACACCTTAAATCGGTCCATTACATGAGTCCCAGCGTCATCAGGAGGTGTAAAATAGTGTTATTTGAAAAAAAAAAAATATTTTCAATTTGCTCCGGTAAATCGACTGTCGTGTCTGAATTCAAAAACTAATGTTGTAGCATTGCGGCAAACAAAATGAAGAACAATTTTGCAGAATAAAGTATGACATTTTATCCATTTTCAGTAAAGTTATGTCTATTTTAGTGGGGAAATTGCTGCCAATTTTCAAAATTCTTCGATATTTAACTCATTCCTGTTATAAACAGCTACTACGATCATACGATCATAAGATGTAACAAAAACTACTTTTTGGCGTGCATTCAGGGGCTGGTTAAGGTGGGCGTACTGCGCTCAAATCCCAAATATGAGCTTGATTGAACTTAATAGGAGCTATGCATTTGAATTTTACATAGGATTCAACTCGTAAAAAACATGTTTTTCAAAAATGTAGATTTTTTAGGCACTTTGGCCACTGAAGCGTTTATTGTCAACATCATTGGCGTGTAGGCCAGATCCTTGCGCATGTTTTGGTATATATAACATTGAAGTTTTGAGCAAAATGGAATGGCGCGTCGCCTATCTTTTCTGCTGATCCGTTTTTTCGAAAAATTTCAAAACTTTGAAGGCCTGAGCTCCAGAGTGCGTCAATTCAATGTTATATATACCAAAACATGCGCAAGGATCTGGCCTACACGCCAATGATGTTGACAATAAACGCTTCAGTGGCCAAAGTGCATAAAAAATCTACATTTTTGAAAAACATGTTTTTTACGAGTTGAATCCTATGAAAAATACAAATGCATAGCGACAGCTCCTATTAAGTTCAATCAAGCTCATATTTGGGATTTGGACTCAGTATGCCCACCGTAACCAGCCCCTGAATGCACGCCAAAATGTAATTTTTGTTACATCCTACTGAGTATGATCATAGTAGCTGTTTATAACAGGAATTGATTAAATATCGAAGAATTTTGAAAATTGGCAGCAACTTTCCCACTAAAATAGACATAACATTACCGAAAATGGATAAAATGTCATACTTTATTCTGCAAAATTGTTCTTCATTTTGTTTGCAACAATGCTACAACATTAGTTTTCGAATTCAGACATGACTGTTGATTTACCAGAGCAAAGTGAAAATATTTTTTTTTCAAGTAACACTATTTTACACCTCCTGATGACGCTGGGACTCAAGTAATGGACCGATTTAAGGTGTACTATGTCAGGATTATATTTTGGGAACTAAGAATTGATATCTTGATGAAAATTAACTTCTTTGTCCAGAGTTAGACTAAGATTTTAGACGTATTTTCGAGGTTTTAGGTGATATATTATGTTTTTTAACTTCAAATCGAGATAAAATCAGTTTTCACCGACAGAATATTTTGGGAATCGGTTTTTCTGACTCAGAATAGTCCCCCCAACAAACCCCAGAAGGAATTTCCGAGGTGCATGCAAGTTGCATAATAATCCCCTTCTTACCCACCGTGCCACCCTTTAGTAGTAATTTTGGTATGAAAGTGCTTTTTTAATCAGTGGATTTTATGACCAAGTACGACATTTTTTTTTCGAAAAGATCAAAAAAAAAGAAGAGAAAATGAAAATTTCTGAAATTTAACAAAATAGCGTAAAAGTAATATAAAAAAATAATAATAGGCAAACCATTCAAATTTGACTCAAATGGGGTCGCAGAACTCGAATTTGATGTTAAAAGCAAAAAAAAGATTTTTGTTCGTGATTCGATTATCCGATTAATCGAACTTCCGATAATCGAGGCTTCGGATAATCGAATCTGGATTGAATTGGAGAAACTTTGTCTTTCTCAATAAGTTTGAGTGTGGACTCATACCAACATTTGTCATTTTTGGCGATTTATATGTTTTTACAACCCCTTAAAATTGTAAATAGTTGATATTTCTATTCAAGTTTTCCAACACTGCCCACACCACACCACCGCTCTACTCAACTGTAATAGGGTTGGCTGTGTTCGAAAGCTGGGAAGAATCGGCAGTGAATGATAATCTGGCAAAAGTAAGTTTAGTGTGTGCAAGTGTGAGTGTTTCCCTAAGAAGAAAAGCCGCCCTGATTGTGTGCGGGTCCGGTTTCGGCGAATCAACGTAACTTTCCGTATTCATGAGGGAAAAATTATGAAACCATTGTTGTCGACTTAGGGAAATTCTTTTTTGGAATTTTCCGTGATGAGATTTCGAGCTGGGCAAAAGTAAACTAGAAATTGATTTTGGATCATCCAAATCGGTTTGCCATATATTTTTATCGCGAAAAATCCGCCATCAGCAATCGTTTAATAATTGCTCAATTTGTCGTTTCTTTTCACGGCGGGAGGGAGGGCCTGTAACTAGACCGAGAACGTTGTCGGAATTCTTAATGTGTCACCACTTCGACCTTTTGCTTTCTGCCACGCGAGATTTCCCCATTATCATTCATCCCGTTTAATTTCGTTCGAGCTTTTCTTCGTCTTCCCCCCTCCTGGATATAATATCGCTATAACGATATTCAATTTCCAATTCCTTTCGCATTTCGCCCCACCCCCTTCCAGAAGCTGTCATAATAATTCAGCCCCCTCCCCCCCTGATTCTTTCACTTCAACCACAAGGCCCTTTTGTCGGTGTGTGCGTGCGCGGAAAATGCGATTTGAAAATAATAATAATCGTAATCCCATTTGTAATTTGTCTCACCGAGCCACCCAACGAGGGGGAAAGCTTATGGTTTTTCCCCCACCCAATTGGTTGGTTGTGTGTGTGTGTGTACGCGGTTCGGAAAACCATCAATTCCGACTTATTGAGCTGTGTGGTGCCGGTTGGATGAGAATGATGATGATGGGCACGTGTGCACTCTGGTGTGGTTTCACGTGGATTTTGGGGCTAGAAAATGCGATGGTGATTCGAGTTGGGGCGCTGGACCAGGAAAATGTTTCTTTTTTGGACGGGGAAATTACGATTTGATTGTCTGGTATTATCTTAACAAAGATGTTTCAATCGGAATGTTCTGTGTGGAACACGAAAAACAATTCAAATTCACTCAACTCAACTCAACTCAACTCAACTCAACTCAACTCAACTCAACTCAACTCAACTCAACTCAACTCAACTCAACTCAACTCAACTCAACTCAACTCAACTCAACTCAACTCAACTCAACTCAACTCAACTCAACTCAACTCAACTCAACTCAACTCAACTCAACTCAACTCAACTCAACTCAACTCAACTCAACTCAACTCAACTCAACTCAACTCAACTCAACTCAACTCAACTCAACTCAACTCAACTCAACTCAACTCAACTCAACTCAACTCAACTCAACTCAACTCAACTCAACTCAACTCAACTCAACTCAACTCAACTCAACTCAACTCAACTCAACTCAACTCAACTCAACTCAACTCAACTCAACTCAACTCAACTCAACTCAACTCAACTCAACTCAACTCAACTCAACTCAACTCAACTCAACTCAACTCAACTCAACTCAACTCAACTCAACTCAACTCAACTCAACTCAACTCAACTCAACTCAACTCAACATTAATCTCAGTTCGTTGAACGGTTCAGTTTAAATTTCTTCTCCCATTTTAACAGAAAACATTTTATTTTCTTCAATTTGTAAACTTCATTTTTCGGTGTATTCCCCGAGAATTCCTCCCAACAGCAATACTCGCGATATATTAATGGAAACATATTTTCTTTCATTACCATCGCCAGCAGCTTTTCGTCGCATTTTCACTCCTCCTCCTCCCTCACCTCCTCCCACTCACTAGTTTTCCACCCCACGACCCCAATTTGGTTATTTTGCTGCTCGCAGTTTACGAATGTGCTTATGTGGGCGCGCAAAGACTTGCCTGAGAGCAAAAGAAAAGCAAAGAAAAAGGACGTCTTACAATAAGGCGAGCAGATTTTCCGCTCCCCCCCCTTATTTTCCGTTATCGCAAATCAACATCGGAGCGGAAAGCAAAAGGAAAATTCGCCCGTCGCGACAGTGATTGGAAATGAAAAATTCCTGCGAAATTGATTTTCTATCGGCGGGGAATTATCGCCGAAAAGATTCGCCGATCTCGGGAGCAGATTTTTCCTTTCTTGGGCTGAAATTTGGACGTTTGAATGGGTGGGGAGGAAGCCCCCTAATGTAATCAGTATAATTTAAGCACTGCTAATGCTTCTTTTCTTTTGGGTTGAACCACCCCCCCCCCCCCCCTGGTTTGACTTGAAGTATCGGGCGCTGAATGGTGGCAACTAGTGGGGGTGGAGTTAGGGGAGGTGAGGCTAAGTCTGGTCTACGTGATTGGGATGGAATAATTTTAATTAAAGAATCCTGTTAAATACCCGGCACGATGATTTAAAAGCTTTGGCTGGCTTTTGCACGAAGCAGCTTCGATTGGGGGAAAAATAGAAGCTATTGATATTCACTTGGCACAGGTGGCGAGAATATTGATGCTTGGGATTGATATTTTTTGTGTTGTTGATTTGAGCTGAAGTTGTGCAAGTGCTCTTCGGAAAAGAATTAAAACAAATAACAATCCTTTGGCAGTGTTCCCAGTTTTCACAATGTTTTTAAAAATATCAATGCTGGAAAATAATAATGTTAATCGAAACTTTCAAACTTTTCAGTACAAAAAATCAAAAAGGTTGATAAAATTAGTTAAAAATCACGCCAGTGTTGCCAGATCCTTAGAGTTCATGATAAATCAAAATACAAAAAAAAATGGTTCCAACAATCATTCTAATTCTATTCAAATATTTGATTTATTTCATTTAAGTGGTTATGAGTTACAACAGGGTTGCCAGATCTTCAGAGTTTAGCTCTTCCAATTTTTTTTTTCCAAAAGAAGACGATTTTAAAATTCATGTATAGAAAAAAAACTTTCTGGAAAAACATGGTTGTCCCACCTTAATTTTGGTGCTTTTTGCAAAAAAAATTATCAAAATTATTTGTATTCAATTCTTATTTTCTTAAAAATAGGTTGGATTATAAAATCCGATCTGAATGTCCTTCGAAACTTCCAAACTTGTAAGTACAAAAAATCAAAAAGTTCAATAAAATTAGTTAAAAATCACACCAGTGTTGTCAGATCCTTAAAGATCCTTAAAGATCATGATAAGTCGAAATGCAAAAAAAATGGTTCCAACAATCATTTCAATTATATTATATTTATCTGGTCGGGATTCAAATATTTGATTTATTTCATTTAAGTGGTGAAGAGTTTCAACAGGGTTGCCAGATCTTCAGAGTCTAGAACTTATCAAAAAGATCTTTCAAATATTTTTGTTCCAAAAAGAAAACGATTTTAAAAGTCATTTATAGCAAAAAAAAACTTTCTGAAAAGCATGGTTTTCCCACCTTAATTTTGGTGCTTTTTGCAAAAATGCATCAAAATTATTTGTATTTATTTCTTATTTGCTTAAAAATAAGTTGGAACATAAAATCCGATCTGAATGTCCTTCGAAACTTCCAAACTTATCAACTTTTCTTCAGTACAAAAAATCGAAAAGTTCAATAAAATTAGTTCAAAATCACACCAGTGTTGCCAGATCCTTAGAATTCATGATAAATCAAAATACAAAAACAAAATGGTTCCGAAAATCATTTCAATTATATTATATTTATCTGGTCGGGATTCAAATATTTGTTTTATTTCATTTAAGTGGTGAAGAGTTTCAACAGGGTTGCCAGATCTTCAGAGTCTAGAACTTATCAAAAAGATCTTTCAAATATTTTTGTTCCAAAAAGAAAACGATTTTAAAAGTCATTTATAGCAAAAAAAAACTTTCTGAAAAGCATGGTTGTCCCACCTTAATTTTGGTGTTTTTTGCAAAAATGCATCAAAATTATTTTTATTTAATTCTTATTTGCTTAAAGATATGTTGGAACATAAAATCCGATCTGAATGTCCTTCGAAACTTCGAAACTTTTCAATTTTTTTTCAGTACAAAAAATCAAAAAGTTTAATCAAATAAGTTAAACATCATACCAGTGTTGCCAGATCCTTAGAGTTCATGATAAATCAAAATACAAAAAAAAAATCGTTCCAACAATCATTTCAATTCTATTCTATTTATCTGATCGGGATTCAAATATTTGATTTATTTCATTTAAGTGGTGATGAGTTACAACAGGGTTGCCAGATCTTAAGAGTTTTGTATTTATCAAAAAGATCTTCCAAATTTTTTTTTTTTTTCAAAAAGAAGACGGTTTTAAAAGTTATTTATAGAAAAAAAATAAAAGATTTCTGAAAAGCATGGTTGTCCCACCTTAATTTTGGTGTTTTTTGCAATAATTTATAAACATTATTTGTATTCAATTATTATTATCTAAAAAAAATACAGAATACTTTTTTTTGTACAAACATTTCGAATTGAAAACGCAATCATAGCAAAAAGTGTGCTCAAAAATATAGTTTTGCTCTCATGTCAGTGGTTACCCAAGGTGGGACAGTCATGCTTTCTTCGCCAATTAATCGAATCGAACAAAATTGATAATAAATTCCCCATTTGTTCCGTAAAACAACACAGATCGATGCCCCCCAAAACAACCCCCTTCATCATTTTATCCAAAATAAGCTCCACGCGGAAGTCGTGCCCGAGTGGTCAAACGTGTCCCATTATTGCATGGTCAAGTACAGCGAGTACATCAACAGCATCCCTGAGGGGGTTAAAATATCCGTTACGGACGGGAAATGGAAATTTTGTTTATTCATGGTGCAATTCCAGCCGTGCGGAACCAGCGTTCCCGGGAGGGAGACAAACTCGGCACTTTTGTTTGACGAGTCGAATTCGTGTTTGTCGTACGTTTTGTTTTTGAAAACCTTCGAGGAGATGTGGTGGCCAGATCTTAATTAGGATTGGAATTGAAAAGATGAAAATGGAAATTACACTTTTGAAATATGGCGAGTCTAAGTCGATTTTTGAGTCAAATTGCTAAATTTGTTTTTCATCAGAACAAATAGCAAATTCTGGCAACCCTTCCCTAAACGAGAACACTCATCGCAAATCCGCATCACGTTACTTCATTTTCTGCAACAGCAACAACAACAACAATGGTTCGCTACTTGAACGGTACACAAAAGCTGTTTTCCAACGTCGAAATCATTACTGGCAAATGAAACCGGGTCCGGGCCCAGTTTCGGTCGTTTCTCAATCAAAGCGAACCCGAATTGAGGGGGCGGCGATGCGTCAACAGACGGGATCGATTCTGCTAGCAGTGGGACAGGCATGACGCAAAATCAGCATGATTGTGGGTCGATACAGATCTAACGGGAGAAAAAATCAAATTTTGGGAGAAAAAAACAAATTTTGGGACAAAAAATGCCGTTTGGGCAGATAGGTGGGACAACTCAATTTTGGTTCACATCTACATGAAAATGACAGGAGACGTGGTAGAGAAAAAAAAAACAATCTAATTAATACTTTATGAGACAGAATGAACCCTTTGGACACATTGAAGATTTGAGGTGGGACAGACAATGATGATGGTCAAAATCAACATGATTGTGGGTCAATTACAGATCTATCGGGAGAAAAAATCAAATTGTGGGACAAAAAATGCCGTTTGGGCAGATAGGTGGCACAACTCAACTCTGGTTCACATCTCCATGAAAATGACTGGAGACGTGGTAGAGAAAAAAAAAACAATCTAATTAAAACTTTGTAAGACCGAATGAACCCTTTGAACACATTCATGATTTGAGGTGGGACAGACAATGATGATGAATCAAAATCAACATCATTGTGGGTCACTTACAGATCTATCGGGAGAAAAAATCAAATTTTGGGACAAAAAATGCCGTTTGAACGGATAGGTGGGACAACTCAATTTTGGTTCACATCTCCATGAAAATGACAGCAGACGTGGTAGAGCAGAAAAAAAAACAATCTGATTGAAAACTTGTGAGACAGAATGAACCCTTTAGTTACATTGGAGATTTAAGGTGGGACAAACAATGACAAATTTTCTTTTTCATTTTGATTAGTTAAATAATTTACCAGTACTAGAAAGACCTAAAAAAAAAATATTATTTTCAAAAAGATGGTTGTGAGACAAAACTATCATTTGGAAAATTTCCCAAGTGAGACGGCTAATGACTTTGAATAGTTTATCAAACCCTAAGAAATTATAAAAAGCTTGACAAATCTAAGATATTTTACAAGAGTTTGGGACAAAATGGATCACTTGGACATTGTCATGAAGAAAGAGTAACAAAACGGTTGAGAGACTGTAATGTGCCATTTAGCCAAATATGACAGTGGTGTGGTGGGACAGACAAAGCAAACTGTGATTTTTTGACAGGTAAGACAGAAAATGCTCTAAATTAAATTAAAGTGTAAGACAAACTAGATTTTCGAGTTAATTTATTGATCTTGACGCTCTTCAATTTTTTTTTAAATTTTGAGACAAAGTTGACCACTTGGACAGATCCAATTTTTAAACGAAACCACAACCTTCTTCCAATCAAAAACCACTTGTACACGATGAGGTCAGCGGACCAAAAGGCGCGCACCCACGTCCAGTTGGGTCGCTCCTTATGGGTGGCGGAGCACAGATTTCCCGAACCCAGGCACCCTTTGGGACGGCGGGTCGCTGTCTGATTTCCATTTCAAATGTCGACCGTACGCGGGAAATCGGACGAAACGATACATCAAGCCGTCAAATTTGTACTCCCCCGAGCCCGGATTGGGATCGGAGAGGGTCACGTGGGGGGCGCAACTGGTGAAAATCAAATAAGCATACTGTTTTTTTGGAGCGCGTGTGGGACGGACATTTCGGGTATCACTTTTTATGGATTATGCAGGTTTTATGGAAGTGCTGGACAGAATCACAGCGGATATTGAGAGGTTGAACCATTCTTGTAGAAGATAGCTCAGCAATTTTTTCAAAAATAATTGATGAAAAAAGTTCTTTAACTTTAAGTTAACCACATTTCAATTGAAAACAAAAAAATGAGACAAAAGTTGTCCCACCAGTTGGATTGCTCCTCAAATTGTTTGTGATGCCGATGCAGAACTCCACTGCATCCCGGGGTAATCACATAAATTACACTTTTACGGCCAGTCCATCTGGACGATTCACGTTTTTTCCTGGGACGGGACAGTCAACTTGGGACACACACACTCGCGATGTTCGATTTGCTGACCGATGAAAGTCACTCAATTGGCCCTCTTCCGCGCAATATTCATGAATATATTCAAATCGTTCCGTTTAGAACGATGCCAAAGGGTCCGTCTTTTTTATGTTGTCGCACTCGCTCTGGTTAGAAATGGGGCTGCTCAATTACAGTTATTGAACGGGATGCTGCGAGGCCATTTTTGATCGGATGGGACGGCCACTTCGATGATATTAAACTGCACAAAGGGTTGTTTTGGATTACGATGCGGACCAATTTGAATAGTTTTCTATGCAAAAAAAGGACAGCAGATGTAGCGACTCTGAAAGCTTGTACTACAAATTTGAAATTAAAGAAAAAAAATCGGATACTTTGATTACGGCCGTCCCACCATTTCTTCTTTTGATACACAATTTTAAGGCAGACAAAAGTATTCAGTACACAAATCAACTGTTTTAAGACAACTTGCCATCACTAACAGGTCACATTGCACAGCGATATCTTACTTTGAATACAATCAAAACGTTTTGAGACAGAATCAAACATATGGGCATACTCAGAGTTCAATTGCAAGACATTAACCGTCTCACCAGCATATGTCCCATTGAGACAGTTTGGACACAACTTTTTGAGTTAGGGACAACTACCGATGGTCATTTCTTGTTAAAGCAGAGTCTTATTTTTTCATTCAAAAATATTACTGGCCACATAGCCCTTTAAAACATCATCGATTGAGTCATGTTGACAATCTTGTTACATACTGATTTTTTTATGAGTTCGATGCCTTGATTTGAATACAAACTAAAACCTTTGGGAAAGAATCAAATGTTCAATCAAACTGTCTCACCATGTCCCTTTGAGACAGGATCGATTCTGTTAGCAATGGGACTAGCTTGTCTCAAAATAAGAGTGATTGTGGGTCAATTACAGATCGGTTGGAAGTAAAAAATCAAATGGCGAGACAAACTATGTCGTTTGGACAGATAGGTGGGACAGCTCAATTTTGAATCATATAGTAATAGGAGAAGTAATGAAAAAAATTATTATTAAGTTGGGGAGAGATTTGTACCCTTTGAACAAATTCGATTAGGTGGGACAGACAATTATGGGACAAAATTGGATGACCTTAAATGCAACAAAAGGTTGTGGGACAACAATTTAAAAAAAATATATTTTTCAGGTGGGAAAGACCAAACAAATGTTCCTTTGAGACAGATGAACAACTTTTAGACAGATGAGTACTTTAAGCACATTAATGATTTGTTGTGAGACAAACTTAAAACTGTGAGACAAATCAAACATATGAGCATACTCAGAGGTCAATTGCAAGACATTAACTGTCTCGCCAGCATATGTCCCATTGAGACAGTTTGGAGACAACTTATTTTTAATTTAAAAATATTGCTGACCGTCCCACCACCACAGAGCCCCTTTAAAAATCATCGATTGAGACATGTTAAAATCTTTGGGACTGAATAAAATAATCAAACAAACTGTCTCACCATCAAATACCCTTTGAGACCGGATCGATTCTGGTAGCAGTGGGACTAGCTTGTCTCAAAATAAACATTATTGTGATTACAGATCGTTCGGAAGTAAAAAATCAAATGGTGAGACACACAATGTCGTTTGGACAGATAGGTGGGACAGCTCAATTTTGAATCATATGAGTAACAGGAGAAGCAATGAAAAATTGTTATTATTACGTTGGGGAGAGATTTGTACCCTTTGGACAAATTAGACTAGGTGGGACAGACAATGATGGGACAAAATTTGATCACTTTTAATGGTACAAAAGATTGAGCGATCACAATTAAAAAAAGAATGTTTTTCAGGTGGGACAGACCAAACAAACAGCCCTTTGAGACAAATGCACAATTTTGAGACAGATGAGTACTTTGAGCACATTAATGATTTGTTGTGAGACAAACTTAAAGCTGTGAGACAAAGTGGAACACATGGTCATTATTCGATTCGATATATTCGATTTTCCCTTCCAAATTTCTCCGAACCAAACCTATCACTTACCGGCCGTCCCACCATCCACGTCGAGTCCGTCACCCCGGATAAAAAGTGGCACGTGATGGAAATAAAATACCCAATATACAACCTGAATAAACACACGAAATAGCTGGAATGCAGACATTAGACGTGATAAAAATCCTAAGCAAACAAATTCTCGCCCCTTCCGTGGACCGCTGGGAGAAAAACGTCTGGCCAAAAACATTCACCTTTTTTTTTTTCAACCCCGTCGATTTTTCAGCATCCCCACGTGGTAAGGGTGTAATATATTTGGGGACACTTGAGACTTGTTAAAATAAAAAAAATAAAAAAACAGGCCAATTCTTTGTTTCGAACGTTTGTGCGAAAAATAAACAAGGATGTCGAACAGAAAAAAAGAACAGCGCTCGTTTGAAACAAGAGTGTGAATTGAGTTTTCCGGGGGAAAATCGAAACGGGAATTTTTCGCGCAAAACACAGTGCTTTGAATTATTCAGTTTCGCCGGGATGGATGGTGGATTCGGGTTGGGTGTTATGTTACCAGGATATTTTTTGTGTTTTTTTTTTTGTATATCAGGTGGAATCGTTTTCCATCAGGGGATTGTTAAATAAATACTGTTACACACCTGGGTTCTTTCCAAATTTTTCAACATGAAAGTAAAACGGTGCTACACTTGTTGACACAGGCTTTTTTTCGGTTTGTAAATGTTTTTCATATTTTTGTACAAACAAAACTCATTCAACATTTACAAAACATTACCTGTTTTCAAAGCCAAATGATTTTTTTTTTAACTTATGAACAAAATGAGTCAATTGCACTAGAAAACTTTACAGTAATCCGAAAGAAATCAAAATTTTGCTCAAAAAAAAACCTTACCAAGCTTCCCCCCTCTCAAATCGAAGCTTTAAAGTGTCCTAGATGTGTTTAATCTTCAATTTCCCAGCGATCTTTCGTTCCACGCCCCGGCAAGTTTCCCCGGCTTTGAGCCTCGCTAAGGAGCTTAAGAAAAATAAGTCCAAAGACGGGAACGGATGAGCAAAATATTATACACACCAGCCCCAGTCCCGCTTTCCATCATCCTGTCTCACGAGGGAGAGTCCATACACAATGTTCGTCAATGGAAGCCACCGCAGTTTGTTTTATTTTTTGCTGCTGCTACCGCTTTCTGAACAAGGATTTTTTCTTCACGTTCCTTTTTTTTTTGGTGCAACCACCACCACTGACTTGGAGCTGGGGAATGGGTGGTGAGAGCACATTGACATGGAAGCCCAAGAATGGGAAAGAAAAACATTTGCGCTCATTCAACTTTTTCTTTTTTGCTTGGCTCACAACCACCTCAGAGAGGGGGGGGGGACTGAAAATCAGCCAGGAGGAAGGAAAAGTTTTCTGTTTTTTTTTTTGCTTTCACTCAGCCAAGCAACTTTGAGGGTTTTGTGATGAAATTGGTAGCTCTCTTGAATTGTGGCAATAGGGTGGTGGGACAGCCGGTTGATTTTTTATAGTCGATGATGATACTTTTTTTTAAATCTGTGAGAAACAAATGGTTTCAGCATCCTTTGAAATATTGCAAAATGAAAAATTGATTTTGTCTCAGTTTATCACTTTGTCTCACCATAATATGTAATGTCTCATTTGGTCAGAATTATTGATTATCCCATTACACAGCAAAAAATCCGATGGTAAAATCGCATGCAAAAGCATGCACATCACCTTCGTCAAAATAAACACTTAATATTACACACTGCATGTACAATTTTTGCAACACACAAAAAAAAGTTGCAACCGACGGGATTCAAACCCAGCACCAACAGTAATGATTGGCGCCTTAGCCCACTCGGCCATCAGACCGATGAAAATTGGAAAAGATAGACGTATATGTCAGCTTGACATTTCGGTCAAGTAGGTTTCCCATACTGATGAGCTACACATTTCAGGGTGTAAAATCACATAAAATTGCATAAAATAATGCAATATTTATTTTACACCCATGCCTTTTACACGCAGCTGGATTACTACTTTTTTAGCTGTGTAGATTATATCTGTCTCAATTTTTTTTATTTATCTTTTTCACAATTGATCATGTCTCATAAGGTAATCTCTGTCTCCCCGCATAAACGAGAACCTTAAAAATACTTTTTGTTAAATGGTTTACTCACCATTTCAGAGATCGTAACCACTATTTGAAAAATGGTAGGAAAACCTTTAAAATACCATATCGGAAATGGTACCCTACCATTTTTCATAAAGTTCGACCATCTGAGATGAGGGTGGTTAGCAACGGTAACCTTAAAAATCTCCGAACAACGTTTCGTCAGATTACCATTTGTGTAATGGTAAAAATAAAGTTAATTTTCGCGTGGAAGCGACCTTTTTCCTCCGGTTTTTACTGTTTCAGAAACGGGTTTTCAATGGTATTTTAAGGTTTTTTTTACAATTTTTAACCTTGCTGCTACTGTTTTACAAATGGTTCGTAAATGGTTTTTTAGGGTTTTTCTTGCTATTTTTACCGAGCGCTACTATTTTAGAAATAGTTTTCACATGGTTATTTAAGGTTAATTCTATAATTTTCTCCCAGTTCCACTATTTGAGAAATAGTTTTCAAATGGTTTTTAATAGTTTTTCTAGCATTTTTTACCTACCTATTTTATAAAGAATTGTTCACTTTTTGACGGATAGTTCACAACAATAATATTAGAACTTGTTTGGCTTTAATTCTAGTTGATAACCGATTCTGCTCGGTTGATCATACTGCCAAAGTCGTCCAAACCTGAAAAAAAGAAGAAAAAAATCACAAAGTATCGAGTAGAATGTAACATTCAAATATGTGTACTTATCTGATGATTCAAATGATTTCCTTGATTAATGCCAATCGTGCGTTCGCTTCGATTTTGTTTTGTCGGTCGGCTGCCGCCGAATCCTCCAGCACCAGCTGTTCCGTTGTTTCAAGTTCTCCACGGCGCTGAAATGATCAACAAGAAAAATGTAAACAAAGTATCTGGTAAATCAAATGATTTGTTTGAAAATTATACCTGCGCACAAAACGTAGACAACAACCAGCCGCACAAACGTTTCACTTCAGACTGTTTTTGCCTGCGCCAGCCTGCAACGAGTGCAGGTAACGAGCATAGCGAGAGAAGAGAAACGAGAGAGCGCGCAAAGCAGAGTAATAATACTCTGCCTGGCGCGCTCTTTCGTTTCTCTTCTCTCGCTACGCTCGTTACCTGCTCTCGCAAATATGCCGTAAATCCAAAATTATCAACTGTTGAAAAATGATTCGCTCATACAATTGAAATAAAGTAACAATCATCACAAACATGATATGCTTAAAATTGAATCGTCAACGAAACTCAAAGGAATTGTAGCGCATCAAAAGGAACCGACATTTTCGAGCCTTTTTGTTCTTGAGCTCCTCAGTTTGTTTTCTCTTTTTGTTGGTTTAGATTCTGTCAATTAAAATTGGTAAACTTCGGATTGGCTTTCTTTGGCAGCTCAAATGTGGGTAAAATCCAGGGCCAAGTAAGCCAAATGATGTCCACATAACTTGGTACTACTGGTGCAGCTACACGACGAACACTTCACCGTAAAGTGAATGCCTTTACCATATGGTTCACAAACTCTCTGCCAAAGTTGTCATTCTTCGCTTTTATCAGCCCCACCATCGTTGAGTAGATCGTACACTTTTCCGGCAACTTAGTCAGACAAAATCTTGTTCCGGAAGTTGCCCAAATCCGACTCCAGCACAAACCCAACCCCTTATGAAGCTACAGACAAAAAAGTTTGATTCTTTCATTTGAAAACAAAACTTAGTCAAATTTGGTAAACTCTTTATGCAAATTCTAACTATTTTTCAAATGGGTATTTAATGTTTCTATATGGTAATCGTGAATCATTATGAACCATTTGAACTTAAAAACCACCTTATGATTTAGGGTAACCATTTGAGTAAACATCCTCAAATAGTTTTTTAAAGTCATCAAGAAAATAGTTGACCATTACAAACATTCAAATAACTCTATTACTAAAGGTAACCATTTGACAAATAGTTATCAAGGTCCACCAAATAACAATATTACAAATGGTGACCATAACTCATAAGGTTGTTTTAAGGTCCTCACTAGAATTCATATAGTTTTCGTTTATCCGGGTCGTAAGACCATCTCTGTCTCATAGGATCATTTTTGTCTCAAATTATATAATATGTCTTATTTGATCATAACTGTCCCAATAAATTATATCTATCTTAAAAGATAATGAATGAATCAATTGATCATCTTTGACAGATTTGTTCTTATTTGTCTCATTAGTCAATCTTTGTCTCAAATGGTCATCCTCATTTGACCACTTTTGTCCCAAAACATCATCTCTGTCTCAAAATTTTAGTTAATTCCAAATGATCACTTCTGTCTAATATGACCAACTTTGTCCCAAAACATCGTCTTTGTCTCAAAATTTGACCATTTTTGTCCCAAAACATCTCTGATTCGTAAATTCGGTTGATTACAAATGATCATTACTGTCTCGTTTGACCATTTTTGTGCCAAAACATCATCTCTGTCTCAAAATTTTAGTTAAATTCCAAATAATCGTCATTAATTTGACAATTATTGTCCCAAAAAATTTGTCTCACAATTCGGTTGATTCCAAATGGTCATCTCTGTCTCATTTTATCAGTCTAGTCCCAAAACATCATCTCTGTCGCATCATTTCTGCTAATTCCAAATGATCGCCACTGTCTAATATGACCATATTTGTCCCAAAACATCATCTCTGTCTCAACATTTTGATTAATTCCAAATGTTTGTCTCATAATTTTTGTTAATTCCAAATGATTGTCATTCATTCGGTTGATTCCAAATGATCGTCACCATTTATGTCCCAAAACATCATCTCTGCCCCATAATGTATAAATTCTAAATGATCATCACTGTCTCGTTCGACCATTTTTGTCCCAAAACATCATCTCTGTCTCATAATGTCGGTAAATTCTAAATGATCATCACTGTCTCATTTGACCAGTTTTGTCCCAAAACATCATCTCTGTCTCAAAATTTCTGCAAATTCCAAACGATCGTCATTCATTTGACTATTTTTGTCCCAAAACATCATCTTTGTCTCATAATTTGAGTTAATTCCAAATTATCGTCATTCATTAGAAAACTTTTGTCCCAAAACACCATTTTTGTCTCATAATTTCGATTGATTCCAAATGATCTTCATCATTTATGTCCCAAAAAATCATCTCTGCCTCATACTATCGGTAAGTTCTAAATGATCATCACTGTCTCATTTGACCATTTTTGTGCCAAAACATCGTCTCTGTCTCAAAATTTTAGTTAATTCCAAAAAATCGTCATTCATTTGACTATTTTTGTCCCAAAAAATCTGATTCATATTTTGGTTGATTCCAAATGTTCATCACTGTCTCATTTGACCAGTCTTGTCTCAAAACATCATCTCTGTCTCATCATTTCTGCTGCTAATTCCAAATGATCGTCATTCATTTAACTACTTTTGTCCCAAAGCATCATTTTTGTCTCATAATTTAAGTTAATTCCAAATTATCGTAAATCATTTGAAAATTTTTATCCCAAAACAATGGTCATCACAGTCTCATTTGACCAGTTTTGTCCCAAAACATCATCTCTGTCTCAAAATTTCTGCTAATTCCAAATGATCTTCATTAATTTGACTGTTTTTGTCCCAAAAAATCTGTGTCACAATTCGGTTGATTCCAAATGATCATCACTGTCTCATTTGACTTTTTTGTCCCAAAACATGTCTCATTATTCTAGTTGAATCAAAATGCTCATTACTGTCTCATTTGACCATTTTATTCCAAAATTTAATTTCTGTCTCATAATTTAAGTCGAACAAGTAAACTTTGTCTCAAGCTGTGTATAAATAAAGCAAAAGCCTTTAAGAGAAATTTGCTCTTGAAATTTTCAAATTCAAATTCTGAATTACAACTCTGCACCTTCCGAAAACTTTTCATCCTAGTCCCAACTCTCTTCCTCTCCCCAAAAAAAAAAGACCACCCTTCTTCCCACGTGTGCACCAAACATTTCGTTGTCGGTCGTCGGCGCTTTTTTGATATTTTAATGATGGGAACCGGGGAAAATATAATAAAAAGACACCAGATAAAAGCATTCAAATGGCTTAGTGGAAAGAGCGAAGATTCGTCCCATGCCTAGAGTCACAGCGTAGGAGGAGTAACAGAGTTGAAAATAAAAGAGAGAGAAAAAAAAACCCCTCAAAGGAGTCGAGGATGCGTTTGTCAAGTGGGGTCGCTGTGGGGTGGGAGGGAGTCACTTTTGAAAAGGGTGTAAATTATAAACTGTTTTTTAGTATTTCCAAACTTGTGACGTCTAAACTAAATATTCCGCGAATTTCGAGAAATTTTAGACCCTTTTAAAATGTTACCACCCAGCCACCTCCCCCTTTTGGCCGCGAAGCGGGGGAGGGATGAGCAGCCCCGGCCGGATAAGAAAGAATGAGCATAATCAGAAATATTATGTACTTTCCAGGCGCTCGTTAAGGGGCCGCGCGATGAAAAATTGTAAATGAGTCGTGAGAGACTTCTGGCCGCCGCCCTTCAACACGAGTGGGGAGGGGTTGGAGGTTGGAGGAGGGATTCGTCGTTTGTTCGTCACATATGTGTACGTCTACGTAATAGACATGGGAAGGGGGGGGACTCTTGACGGATTCTAGGGGAGCAAAAAAAAATAAAAATATGAGAGTGTATGTACTTAACAAGCGTTCCCCCGGTGACAGTTTGAAATAAATGAGGCAAACGAGAATGGCCGGGGTAAAAACAGGAGGACGGCTGGAATACAACAAAAAATTTAAGCTCCGGTTGTTGAGGGTTATCTAGGATTTATGAAATGTTGTCGCGAATCTGAGTTCTGGGAATTTGAACCTGGTGGGAATTTTGCAATTCAATGGAAGTTTTGTGTTAGCTGTCATTTTTTTATTTTTTTATATAATTTGTTATTTGAAAAACAACTTGAAGATTTCGAAAAAATTTCTTCATAGAATTAGTTTAGTTTATTCTTGTTTTTTTATTAAGATAATAATAATTTCCAAATTTTTTTTCTTCAATATTTAACGATCTCTTCTCTTTTTTTTTATTTTATTCATATATCAACTTGTTCTACTTGTTCTGAACTAAAGAAAATATTACAAAATTAAAAAAAAGTCAATTAGAGTAAATCATAAAGTACGAGATTAAAAAAATTTACATAGCTTTTCATCTAGTTAGAAAGGCTCTATCTGACCTGTAGGTAGATTAAACCAAGATTTCACACTCACGAGTTTTGAATTGCTTCCAAATTTATAAATGACCTACAGTAAATTCTATTAATTTTTTGACAACTTGTTTCAATTCTAGGGATAACATTCAAACTCAGCGGCTTGAAATTGCTTGAAAAAATAATGGCGTCTTCGACAAAGTTGCTTGGATTGGCACGTTTAAGAGCTTTCCAGAAGTGATAAAAAAAATCCAAAAAAACATCCATTAAAGTTTGATTTTTTGAAACACCGTGAGCCACCGTCGTGAACCACCCTAGTTCAACCAAACCAAAAATGCTCCATCGATTTGATAAAACTCTTCCGACGAAATCAAAACCTCAAAATCTGCTAATATGTAGATTAACAAAAAATAATATGGATTTTGTTTGGGGTTTCTGTAACTTAAAAAAAGTTATTTGTTTCAATTACTATACAGAATTACAACATTTCAAATGAGACAAGTATACATTAATGAGCAGAGCACAAAAACAACAAAAAAATCCTAGATATTCTTTAGTCTGTATCTTGAGGATAGAATTTCTGATTAATTTGGTGCCATCGGCGAAGTTGTAGGTCCTGATTAGGATTAGTGAATTTTCCCGATTTTGCGAACAGCGTAAAATTCGTGAAATTAGAAAATTTCTGTAAAATCCCGTGCTTAGAATTAACAGCATAAAAAATATTTCAACCATAATGCCATTTTATTAAAAAAAAAAAATATCAGTTTTCGATTGGTAAGCGTGATATGAACCATTTGAGGATTTGTTAGGAATTCATACATTAACATAAAATTGTCACAACATTTACTAAAATGTGAATGCTATGGAAACATATACGATGTGAATAAAAATCAGTCAAAGTAAGAATCATATTCTCGAAATTATCGAACATAGTTTTTTTTTTAAATTTTGGCTTCTAAAACCATTTTTTTTAATTTACTGAACAAGAATATTTTAACTGTTTTAAAAATATTTCACAGATTTTTATTAAACTAAATTGGTTAATTTTTAAATATCTCGCCTTTCCCTGAGTCAATATGTCAGGTAGCAATACCCAAGTAACATTTTTAAACCAACTAGCCACCACCTAGTTTTATTGAGGTTTTATGGTAGCATCTTAATTGCTTTATTGTTTTATTTAGGCATTCACCGCAACCAAGAAGCAAGAGCTAATTAGTAGGTTCTAACAAGATTTTATGCCTCGGACATAAAACCTTGTGACAATAAAAGCTAAATGGCTTTTAATAAGGTTTTATGAAAGTTTGAAGAGAGTCTTGAAAACCCAATGGCAATGTCATGCCAAAGGGTTTTATCGCATGCTTCTTTAAAACCGAGGGTGTTGTAGCTGTCAAGTGTCATTAGGCATGCAAAAAGCTTACTTAAAACCATAAGCTCCTGACAAAGCTTTTAACGCGGCCAATTAGCATTGCATAAATATGGCGCTAAACGCGTGTTTTGATTGAATTTGATTGACTTGGTTGAAAAAATAGAAAACAGAAAAAAATGATTTAAATTTGATGAAAACACACATTTAGGCTCAATTTCTGGTATGATTAAAATAGCGATAGATGTTTAAAAATATTTTGAAATTTTTTTTCAAAGAATTGCAATAACATATTTTTTAACATTAAACACTATGATTTCAAAATATTGATTTTTGGTGAAGCGAGTTGAATTTTTGGCTCTATCTCCCCTACATTTATCAATAAAATTTCAACCGCAGCTGAATCTGAGCCATCAATTGCGAGAAATAAGCTTTCAAATTATGTGGATTACCTCTAATATCTATTATTTATCATCGCCATTTTTGACAACCATCTCCATAATTTCATTTGGCAAGACGAAGACTTATTTTGGCCACAATAAAACCAATTTGGCATAAGACGTTTGAAGACGTATGAAATGTCATTTTTTCATAACTCCTGACTAGGTTTTAACAAAGGTTTTATCAAGGCTTTGAGGATGTTGTTAGGATTCAGTTGTAAAGCCTTGAACTCCTATGTAGGTTTTATAAATAGGCCGTAACAACCTTTTGCGGAGGTCCTTTTGGGTTTTAAGTGGGGTTTATCAAGGTTCTGGGGAGTTTGTTACGACTAAGGGGTTTTAATGTTGGTTTTGGCTGATAGGTTTTATAGCGGTTGTGACCAGGGTTACCAGGTCAAAATTTAAAAAATCTGGCAAGGTAACGATTAAAAATCTGGAAAAATCTGACAGACGAAAATCTAATAATTCTGTGTGGTATAGGAGAGGGAGGATATAAAATAATTAAAAAGTTTGTAGATTTCAGATTGTTGAACTGACTTTATGGACTCAAATTGCTGAATTTTTATTTTTCTTTAGGAAAAGCACATTCTATTTTTTTTTATTTCAGTTAAATTCGTTCATTTAAATCAAAAAGTAAATCAAAATGGACATAACGTGGCCAAATCTGTCAATATCTGGCACAGAGAAGGATGAATCTTTATTCTGGCTGGCACTTGAAAAATCTGGCTCTCCCAGATTTATCTGGCAACCTGGCAAATCTGCTGTCCATACAAAACTGATGTTTGAAAATTCAAAATCTGTATCTTTTGAAGGCATTTTTTGATCGATTTGCTGTCTTCGGCAAGTTGTAGGTATGGATAAGGACTACACCGAAAAAAAAGGTACACGGTCAAATTTGTTTGGTGATTTTAAATTTCACTTTTTGTCACTAAAACTTGATTTGCAAAAAAAAAAACACTATTTTTTATTTATTTTAGGGGACATCGAATGCCAACTTTTCAGAAATTTCCAGAACGGGCAAAAAATCTGTGACCGAGTTCTGAATTTTTGAATCAATACTGATTTTTTCAAAAAACTCAATTTTTCTATGTAAAATCGAATTTGCAATCAAAAAGTACCGTTATGAAATTTTGACAAAGTGTACCGTTTTCAAGTTATAGCCATTTTTAGTTATCTTTTCTAAAAATAGTTTGCCCACTTTTGAAAAAAAAAATATTTTTGAAAAGCTGAGAAAATTCTCTACATTCTTTATTTACGACACTTAGTTGCTGAGATGTTGCCATGCAAAGATTTAAAAACAGTTAAACAGTTTTTTTAGAATTTTCCTTACCTGCACCTGTAACGTCGGTATCATATGAAAATCCATTCTCAAAATACAGATTCGATAATATTTAGATACTTTTTTGTATTGAATGGCGTTTAATTTCTAAATTAACTGTCATGCACTTAAAGCAATAATATTTACATTATATCGCCAAAGTTTTCACATTTTAATTGATTTGTTTTAAAATACATCAGTTGGTTTAAAGTATGTATTGATTGAAGGATTTCTCCATGTCGAATAACGTTATTCGGTGACCTACTCAACACAACATCTGCCACGAAATTCCCATCCATAAAAAAAATCTAATTACCTCCAAAACTACCCCATTTCAGCAAACACTTTCAGCCATAATTATCAACTAGTTGAGGTAAACCTTGTTCAACCAATTCCTTTAAAAAAAACCCCGTATTTGCCCACCTCTGGCACGTGGCGCAAAACTTTTCGCAAATTACATGTAATTTAAACTGGCTGAAATTAGTTTTTCGGGGGACCCCCGGTTGGTCCCCGCCATCTTAGTGGAGCTAAGCTTGCTCAAGAAATTATCCACACATTTCGCAGCAAAGTGAGAGCAAAGTTATTGTCACTAGAGGTGGTTTGCAAAAAGGGTGGTGGTGGCGGTGGAAATTTTAATAGAGCTCCCGCGACAGGAAAAATATACCCCGTTTTCCGGAAAAGCGCGCTGGCCTGATTAAATTACACTTTTCAAACTGTGCTGGAAGAATGGGGGGAGGGGGGGGGGAGTTTGTAATTTTTGGGAAATTTAATTATTGGAAGCCATTTCAAAGTCACGGTTGGTCACGGTAATTACTAGCTGATGTCTTTGAGGGAAACTGAGTTTTTCCAAATGTGGCAAAATATTGAGTGAGAACGATGAGCCGAGAGCCGGGAGTTTCGGGGAAATGTTTCTCATAACCGCTTTTCTCGGAACAAAGTTGGTTGTTTTGAGGCGCACGAGCGCCGAACGTATCGTGTTTCAATCGACTTTGTACTGATTGGGATTTGGGTTTTTGGGTGAAGTGAACTCAATCATGGCTAACAGGAAATCAAACAAATTGCCTTCTGAGAACTCGTTACTCTCGCTTTCTTGAAGAGGTTGCTTACATTTATAGGACTTTTCATCAAACAATAATTCGATGTCTTTTGGAAATGTTCCCAAATTGATTAAATTTCTTTGAAATATTTTTTGCCACATTAATGTAAATTTCTTCTAAATTTTCAAAACCTTCCTCAAGATCCTTCAAAATTAGGGACAAGTCCTTAACAAAATGTGTTGTTTGATCAACGATGAAAGTAGTCTTCTTTCCTGGAACATATTTTGCTATGTATTTTGAACATTCTCAATGCGCTCACACGTGGAAGCTGTCGAATACTTATAGGGAAAATTTTACTTTTGAAATCGAGTAAAATTTCCTTGGAAAAGAGATGTTTTTATTGCTGCTTTTTTTTTGGTTAGAAATAGACTTTTCGTATTTATTCTGAGAAAAAATATATCAAAAAAATTAGAAACTAGTTTAGGAGAATTTTCTAAAATGTTTTTTCGATCTTTTATTTGTAGCACAAACTCAATTTCCAAAGCTACTTATCGTCCAAATTGAATCGAAAGTAACGAAGATTACGCAAACGTGCCGTTTATTATCTCTGTAAGGTTTTCCCCCTAACACGAAGAAAAAAATCGCTGGTCAAGTGTATCACCCAACCCAAGTGGGGAGGAGAGTAGGGGGGAAGTCAATTTTCAGCAGCACTCAATTCCTCGAATTAATTATCTACGGACCAAAACGCGCAATTTTCCATCGTTAGCTTCTTAGCAATATTTTCCCCTCTCCCAGCTGTTTTTTTTTTCTTCTCCTGCAAAATTCAAAGTGGACGTGGAAAATTTCCTATTGATAGCTGCTGCAGCGAGCAAAATCTCCTTTGAACTTGGAGTGAAATATTTATTTTTTTCCCCGACGAGCCCCAATCAAATCTGGCGTGGTTTATGAAAATGAAAAAAAAAAACCGCTGAAAGAGCTCAATTGTGCGCGATGTTAAGCAGCTTTTCGGGCCGACGAGATGAAAAATAGACTCGTGGCGCTGGGAGTAATTGGCAATTTTCGCAAACCATACCTGGTGAGAGGAGTCGAAGGTTAGGTCCAAGTCCGGACTGTCGCGCATTTCGATTGCCAGCAAGCAGATAATAAATTGACCAAGTACGACTTCCATGGTTACGATTTTTTTCATTTGGATGGATCTCAAAGATGAAAGGCGTCTTGGGAATTGGGGCGCTTTTGGTAAATGAGAAGATGAGAAATGATAATTTTCTGCTACAAAAGATGAGAACTTCTGAGAGACTCGATAAAATTCATAGAAAATCTTGAAGCAAAATCTAGTGTTGGCCTTGTCCATGAAAAACAAGTTTTAATACTTCAGCACAAAAATCTTGAGTTATCATTAATATATCCTTTCTGAGCTGCTATTCCCTGACAAAACTCTCAAGTAATACATTTTACATAGCTTGAATAACAACTACAACAGGAAAATAATGCTCTCCTGATGAAACCTTGAAAAATTGCACAAGTATTAGGGTGATATAAAATTATTCTTTTTCTAACACTCAAGACTGAAACTAAATCAAAATTATCAGCAAAAAAATAAAATCTGCATCACCCTGCTATGCATTCAAGTGGGCAGTAGGGTGCCCAGAATATGGGACTTTTTTTCAAAACCTCGCTCCACAAGCTGAATATTTTTCCTTGACCTATTTTAGTACTCTGGGCCAAAAATGAGCAAAATCGGTCATCATTTACCCATTGATACTCGGAGGTGAAGTTTGTATGGAAAAAAATCGAAAAAATGTATGGAAACCCCAAGTTTCTTACGGTTTTGACTAGAGGGCGTGCTTCTTTCATCTAAATATTCCCAATAGTGAGATTCTTATTGAAAATTTAATGCTCTACAACTTTGTCGAACATGCCAAAGCTGTAAAACTCGATCCTGAAAAGTTATTAGCGATTTAAAAAAGTCATTTTTGTATGAAAAACATTTTTTTCGCCAACTTTAGGCTCGGGTATCAATGGGTTAATACAATTTGAACAAATTAGTTAAACATCAAAAATCTGAGTTTAATGTACACTCTTTAAAAAAATAATATTTTTTTAACAAGAAAAATCAATCTCGAATGTTAAGAATGATAGAGATCACTTTTTTTTGCCTTCCTCACCTTACTGAGGGAAGGCTATAAAATCACTCGAAAAATGAAATTCTTAAATTAACCACCTAGACCCACCTTCACGTATACATATTGACTCAGAATCTGAGCAAACGTCTGTGTGGATGTGTGTAGGTGGGTGGACAACAAATTTTCACTCAATTATCTCCTGATTGACTGAGTGGAATTTGACCGTTCATTTGATCCGTCTTGGTGTCCCATAAGTCTCTATTTGAATTCAGCAAGTTTAGTTAAGTGCTTCAAAAGTTATGCTAAAAAAAAACATCTTGACTACATTTCAGAAGAATGTAAAAAGGGTGGTTTTTGGCTTGTTATACATTTTTAGAAAGGTATTGAAAAGACCTTTCCAACGAGCCTGAAACATCAAAGATCTGACAACCCTACAATGATGCCAGATGTACAGATTTGTCTGTGTTTCACAGACATTTGAGCTTGTGCCAGACATTTTTTTGAGGTACACAGACTTTTTAAAAACTTCAGTAAATTAATATTTTGTGAAAATATCAATCGCAACTTATTTCGTTAGTCTTCAAATGCTTAAAAACGCAATTTCTGATGGATTTCCATGACTGTAAATTGATATATTTGAAATTTAGAAAAATACACAGACATACACAGACTTTTTCACAGACTTTTCAAAAAACCATGTGGCATCCCTGCAACCCTATCAATATTTATTACCAAAAAAATCAAACCATCCACATTAACGACCCCCGGGTCTTTTGTGGTCTCTATTGCAAGTTTCTGCTCGAACCTAGGAGTCCGAAGGCTTGAATGGGGAGAGCACCCAAACCTCTTTCTACTCCAAGGAACCTTCCACCCCAGTGTTTGAACTGACGACCTTTGGATTGCGAGTCCAACCGCTGCCAGCGATTCCACCGGAGTAGGCTTGGTTTGGTGTGTTGTTTGAACTTATGGCATGGAGACGACTCCTACACCTGGAATGACTTTTCGGCCTAACAACCAAGGCCGGTACCGACATTTTTCTTCCTCATCCGATAGAAGGTTGGAGCAGATGGGAATCGAACCCAGAATCATAGTTATTACCACTTAAGTGTTATTTATACACTTTTTGGAGGCCGGATCTCAGATATTGTGATAGAAATATTGTCCGAATCTTCCATGCGAACTATCGTTGGAAAGGTTTTTTATTAGACCTTGTCGATGAGAAAGATTGAAGGTCTGAAAGCCCTATCAAAAGAAATGAGTGATAAATTTGATTTGTTAAACATGTTAAGGATGTATGTTGCTATTTTGACTGAATGTGACTTTTTGAATGTGAGGAAGGCACCAGCAACCTGAAGGTGAATTAAGTAACGTTTATTTTTTTTTAATTACGTAAGCATGATCAAAACTAAATTTTAATTTGTGCAAAAATGGAAAAAATAGAAAAATTTAAATAACAAGCCATTTGCAATCATGTGTTTTCAAAACATGTAAGATTTGCCGAACTGCGGTACTGTACATCGAAAATTTACAAACATTTAAAAGATTTTTGAATAAACTCAAACATCCAAACAAACATTGCAATTGTATTTCCATTAAATTTTTTTTTTTGCCTTCTGATTTTTCGGGCCGATTTTGAGAAGGGGGACAAAAACTTTTTTAAATATTGAGCAGTTCTCTCAGATTTCGGTCATTCGATTTTTTTTTTGTATTTTTTAATCCGACTGAAACTTTGTTGGTGCCTTCGGTATGCCCAAAGAAGCCATTTTGCATCATTAGTTTGTCCATATAATTTTACATACAAATTTGGCAGCTGTCCATACAAAAATGATGCATGAAAATTCAAAAATCTGTATCTTTTGAAGGAATTTTTTGATCGATTTGGTGTCTTCGGCAAAGTTGTAGGTATGGATACGGACTACACTGGAAAAAAATGATACACGGTAAATTTTTTATTTTACTTTTTATCACTAAACTTGATAAGCAAAAAAAAAACAATTTTTAATTTTTTTTATTTTTTGATTTGTTTTAGAGGACATAAAATGCCAATTTTTCAGAAATTTCCAGATTGTGTAAAAAATCTTTGAGTGAGTTTTGAATTTTTGAATCAACACTGATTTTTTCAAAAAATCGAAATATTTGTCCCAAAAAATTTTCGATGTAAAAATCAAATTTGCAATCAAAAAGTACTTTAGTGAAATTTTGATAAAATGCACCGTTTTCAAGTAAAATCCATATTTATGTGACTTTTTTGAAAATAGTCGCAGTTATTCATTTTTTAAAATAAGTGCACATGTTTGCCCACTTTTGAAAAAAAAATATTTTTGAAAGGCTGAGAAAATTCTCTGTATTTTGCTTTTTTGAACTTTGTTGATACGACCCTTAGTTGCTGAGATATTGCCATGCAAAGGTTTAAAAACAGGAAAATTGATGTTTTCGAAGTCTCACCCGAACAACCCACAACTTTTTAATGCCGATATCTCAGCAACTAATGGTCCGATTTTTAATGTTAAAATATGAAACATTCGTGAAATTTTCTGATCTTTTCGAAAAAAAATATTTTCAGAATTTTTAAACCAAGACTAACATTTTAAAAGGGCGTAATATTGAATGTTTGGCCCTTTTGAAATGTTAGTCTTGACTTGAAAATTTAAAATATTGTTTTCGAAAAGATCGTAAAATTTCACAAATATTTCATATTTCAACATTGAAAATCAGACCATTAGTTGCTGATATATCGACATTAGAAAATTGTGGGTTGTTTGGGTGAGACTTAGAAAACATCAATTTTCCTGTTTTTAAACCTTTGCATGGCAATATTTCAGCAACTAAGGGTCGTATCAACAAAGTTCAAAAAAGCAATAAATAGCAAAATACAGAGAATTTTCTCAGCTTTCCAAAAAAAAAAATTCAAAGGCGGGCAAACATGTGCACTAATTTTAAAAAATGAAAAACTGCAACTATTTTTAGAAAAGTCACCTAAAAATGGATTTAACTTGAAAACGGTGTACTTTACCAAAATTTCACTAAAGTACTTTTTGATTGCAAATTTGATTTTACATCGATAAATGAAGTTGAGAAATCGACCAATATTTCGATGTTTTTTTTTAAATCAGTATTGATTCAAAAATTCATAACTCGGTCAAAGATTTTTGAATTTTCATACATCATTTTTGTATGGACAGCTGCCAAGTTTGTATGTAAAATTATATGGACAAACTAATGATGCAAAATGGCTTCTTTGGGCATACAGCAGGCAACAAAAAAGTTTCAGCCGGATTAAAAAAAAACATAAATTAAAATTGAAGAAAAAAGACCGATTTCGTAGAGAATTGCTCTATTTGATCCACCCTTATAAAAACAATTGCATTATTTTCCATGCATATATCTTAAATATAACTGTTCTCATAACTAGTTCGTATTCAAAAAAAGCAAGCTGATAAGTTTTTTCAAAAAAAAAACAAAAAAAAAAGGATTTCCTCCAGTTTTTTTTTTTAACAACTGAGTACTAGATATTTTAAGCATTTCTGAAAAAGCAGTGATTTTGAACCAACATGCACTCAAAAGTGATGAAAATGCATGGTGGACATGCGATTTTTTTTTATTTTCCGAGGATATTTTCGAATTCTGTTTCAACAACATTTAAACTCGTAAGGGACCATCCATAAACCACTTGGACATTTTCGAAGCACTTTGGACACTTCTCTACAAAGCTCAGTATGATTCCATACCACTCCGTTCTTCATAATATGCAGCCTTGTTATATCACCCCGGTTTACGGTATTTGGACTTTGAAAAACTAGAAGCCTCGTTTCAAATCTGCACCAATTCATTCTTAATTTCAATAAAATATTTGTTTACTCATATACAAATAAAAAAATGCAACAAAGTTCATGAAAATGATAAGATCCCAATCTTAAACCAGCAGAATCCTTTTCTCTTTTCATAATCACAGTGTTTGCGTCCACAACGGCCATTTATGCCTTACTTTGTCAAACACTCGGTAAATGGCAGCTTTACAGGTCCACTTTTTTTTCTCAACTCAACCCATCACCAGGTTTACATAAAGTCATGAGAGCAAAACCGGGCACAGAAAAAAAAAGCAGAAAGGTGCTTAAATTTTTAAAAAGGATTTATCCAACCTGCGAAACAAAAACACGAGCCCTCAGTTACAGGGGGGCGTGTGCTCTTGGGGGATGTCCTCCCGGCGGGCATGGTCCGGATTTGTGTATACTTTCAGCCTCACACACACACACATAACCGGTTAAAACCCGGTGAGATAAAAATCTAACACACAATTCCTGGGGACACACTCTTGGGGTTGAGGCCTGATGACGACGAGGGGCGTCGAGATAAGCCTAATGGGTAATGAAATGGGACTTTTCATCCCCGAAGAACGCTTTGAGCAGAGCGGAGTTTTCTGGGGAAAAGGCTTAGTCTGTGTGTACTTAAGGAAGGGTTCACGGTTGTGGTTGGTGGGGGTGCTTTTGTATGGAAAGCCCTTCCTGGCCGACAGTCGATGAACCCTGGCCGTTTTTATGGTGAAGTGATGTTTTATCACTCGGAAAGACAACATTTTTGTTTCTTGTGGTTTGGTGGGGGGTGTAATTATGAAAAGAGTTTTCTTTACAAGATTTCTTTGGGATTTTATCTGGGGTATTAAGCTAGCCGGGGAACCTACTTAGCGCTATCTGATTTCATGTTCAAGGAAACTTGAGACTTTTTAGTCTCGAAATTATGTTAACAATAGAAACTTTAAATCCTCTAGCATATTCAAGCTTATTTGAATACAATTTAACTTCATACAGTCAATTCCACCTTTTCAATACCCAAAAAATACCCACACCACGTCAAAAACACACACAAGACCACCATCGATGGCTGAACAAACAAGTTGAATAAGTCCAATCTTGGCACATTGATCAGAGCAGACTGGCAGCAAAAACATCAGCGCAAAAAAAAATACACAAACCTTATAAACGCCTGAAAATGGGCGCAAAAAAACACATCCAGCCACAAAATCAAGAGCAAAGAGTGTGAGGTTGGGGAAGGAGGGACGAAAAAGTAGAACCTTCTGCCCATCGAATAAAATAATGATAAAATCGATTGCTGTCATCACTTTTGGCGAGAGGGGGGGGAAAAATAGAGATATCGATGCGCGTTTGCTGGTTGATGGTATTAAAGTGGAGCAGAATGTGATTTAATAGGGAAAATTTTAATTGAATTTCGTGGTTTTTCGTGGTTTTGACCTGGAATACTTGGTAATTCTTACAATATTTTAAATAGAAATATCGCAAGTAAAATTAATATAAATTTTCAAAATTATTTTTAGATGCAAGAAAAATGTTAAAAATAATAAATAATTCCCCACGAAAACAGCACAATTCTAAAAAAAAATCCGATCGGGGCCAAATTGGACTGGGGGTTCCTCAGTCGAAATGATTTGATCTTTTTTTTTGTTGTTTGGTAATCAGGGCAGCCTGCACCATGTTAGAGTGATTTAAAAAATTGCAATTTTCGTTGATTTTCGCACCATTTAAACCGACTTAGCTCTCTTCGATGCAAGTAAAAGGTGATTAGTTAAGCTTTAAAAAAAAGCATGAAATTTCAAAACCTTGACATAAAATTTTAAATCTGAATTCTTATTTCAGCCATTCTTTTTCATTTTTCCAATATATTTTAGAAATTAGACCTAAGCAGTTCTTTAAAAAGAAGCATTGAGAATGAGTCTGAACTCAAAATTATTTTAAAAATTATGTATTCGAGCAATTCCAGCTCAAATCAGAAATTTTTCTGGTACTTTTGTACCCGACCCTCTCCGATTTCAACGAAACTTTGTAGACATGTTATCCTAGGCCTATATAAGCAATTTTTTTTGTATATGGAGCCAATAGTACTCCAAAATAACATTTGAGAAGGGCGTAAGGTATTTAAATATTTATGTATTTTGTAATTGAAAAATTACTGTATCTCGAAGCCGTTGCGTCGTATCAAAAAGTGGTCAAAGACAAACTTGTAGGAAATTGGACGGGCTTTCTGAAAAAAATACACTGAAACAAAAATACAAGCCACGACTATGAGATTTTTTTTATTTTTAGGTCTAAAACTTAAATTTAAAGGTGATGTCACGATAATTTTTCGTTCAAAATTTTTTAGGAAAAAGCCCTAAAATGTTACCAAAAGACTGACGAAAAATGCAAGATAATGTGTCTCTCTTAAAAAATACAAAAATCATTTACTAAAACAGTTTTTTTGAAAAGTGGTCTAAACGTCAACATTTTGAAATACCGGTAGTGGCAATCGATTTTCCAGATTTTTTTTTATAAAAGTCTCCATATTGACCATGGTCCTATGTCCAGTCCTTGGGAAGATACAGCGGTTTTAAAAATAAAAATGTTGAAAAAACGGGTTTTTTTGTGGTTTTTTTGGCAATTTCTGTATGATAGACTTGGTTTTTCAGTCTCGTAAATATTTTACCGGAAAGCTCGTCCAATTTCCCATAAGTTTGTCTTTGACAGCATTTCAATTAGATGTAAGGGCTTACAGATATAAGCTTAACTACATTTCTAATAACTGAAAATATAACTTTTTTTCAGTGTGGTAGAAACCTGGATAGTAAATTTGCTTACGTAAATATAAAAACGAGTCAAATCAAAAAGCTGTCGCAGGCAAACTTATAGGAAATTGAACGAGCTTTTCGGTAAAAATATTTAAGAGACTGAAAAACCAAGTATGTCATATAGAAATTGCCAAAAACCACCAAAAAACCCGTTTTTTTCAAAAAAAAATATTTTTAAACCCTCTGTATCTTCCCAAGGATTGGACATAGGACCATGGTCAATATGGAGACTTTTATGTAAAATTTTCTGGAAAATCGGTTTTTTTTTTTTAATTTTGATGTTTAGACTACTTTTCAAAAAAACTGTTTTAGTAAATGATTTTTGTATTTTTTTTGGAGAGACATACCATCCTGCATTTTTCATCAATCTTTTGGTAACTATTTAGACTATTTCCTCAAAAATATTGAACGAAAAACAAATTTTGACATCACCTTTAAATTTAAGTTTTATACTTAAAAATCAAAAAATCTCATAGATGTGTCGTGTATTCTTGTTTCAGTGTATTTTTTTCGGAAAGCCCGTCAAATTTCCTACAAGTTTGTCTTTGACCACTTTTTGATACGACGCAACGGCTTCGAGATACAGTAATTTTTAAATTACAAAACACAAAAATATTTGATACACTTACACCCTTCTCAAATGTTATTTTCGAG
Organism: Culex pipiens pallens; assembly: GCF_016801865.2. Lineage (NCBI taxonomy): Eukaryota > Metazoa > Arthropoda > Insecta > Diptera > Culicidae > Culex > Culex pipiens. Next base: position 130,484,679 of record NC_068937.1, on the reverse strand, counting down.
TACTATCGGCTCCATATACACAAAAATGGCTTATATAGGCCTAGGATAATATGTCTACAAAGTATCATTGAAATTGGAGAGGGTTGGGTACAAAGCACTAGAAAAAAATCCTGATTGGAGCTGGAATTGCTCATTTTTTCAAAACAATTTATTCAATTTGTTTCAAATATTTGTTTTATCCATTTTTTTTTACAAACAAATACATTTATTTGCATACTTTTTCAGGCTTCTTTTAATTTAAACTTGATTTCATAAATTAAATTAATTTCTTTAAATTAATTTTTAAAAGTTATTGTTTTTTTTTAGTTTTTCCCTTCTTTCCTTTTGTTATATTTTGTAGGTTTTTAAAATCGTTAATATTAATTTACTCATATTTCAGTAATATTTTTGTTAGTTTTTTTTCTATTTTTTCAAACATGAAGTAAAAAACCGCTCTCGAACATAATTTATTCTTACATCATTCAAAGTTGAACTGTTCTATAAATAGTCTTATGAGATTTAAAAAAAATTGATGGCATGACAGCAATATTAAAAATTAAGAAAAAAATTGAACTCAGAAATATTAAAAAAATATGAAATTGCTTTAAAATAATTTATTTCTGCTTTTTTGTAAAACTTTTTCGATGTTTTTGAAATAAACATCTCCTTAAATAGTTAAAAAGAAATTTATGATTGATTTACTAGTTCGTTCAAAAAAGCTGTTATAATTCGCATTTGACGAAGAAAAAATACATTATGCTTTCAACCTTTTTTCCATTCGACCTTTTATCCACATGAACAGAACCTTTAGGCTCGAGTCTCGACTCGATTCAGGCTCGATCTCGAGCCAGATCGACTCGAGGCTCGAGCTAAAATTCGCAGTGGGTTGAGTTATTTTTAATTGAAAATTTAAATAAGTTTTAAATAGTTTATTCATGAAATAATCAGCTATGGTTTTATTTTTAACATTATGAATTGCGCTGAAATTCCTTTAAATTCGAAATATTTTTGCACATGCTTCATCCACTAAGCCACAACACCACCATCACGTGACTTCCCATAACTAAGCCAATAAATTTACTCAATGTTCCGTGTAAGCAGTGTAAGAAACAACACAATCCCCAAACAGAAACCCCGAAACCCGAAACCAAAATCACAGAGAACCCAAGTTGCAATTACTGTCAAAACCGCTGTGTTTGCGCCACAGGATCCGAACGAAATCGGCCACCGAAAAATCCGGATTTCCACCCCTTGGCGATGCATGCAAGGGAAACAAAAATGAGAGAAAAATAACACAAATTGCCGAAACTCTCTAACACACACGAGCATAAGTGGATCCAAAAAAAAGAAGGGGGTTGGGGCAAGATCAACCGTTTCCAGGAATCTCGTACAAGCGCAGGTGGGGTTTTTTTTTCTCTCGTCAGGAAAATCCTCTGAACTGGATGGGCAAATCTCCGGCGCTGGCATAAGACTTTGATTTGAAACACAAACAGAATGCTTGAAACAAATCTGATTTTAACGAGGCACGTCCCCGGCGACCGACGTCGGCGTCGTCCTTGGCAAGGATCTTTTGCCGTAAGGAGGACATTTTACCAATTGTGGTGTAATCGTGACAAAACAATGATGCACGTGGCGCAAAAGGTGGGGGTGAGGAAAAGTACACCTCTAGTGGGAAAAATGGGAATTTTGAAGAGGGAAAGCAAGAACTGGAACGAATTGGTCGGGAAGTGACTTTAAATATGTTGAGAAAATAAATTATTTTTTTATAGACGGTTAAACATTAAGGTTACATAGTACAATAAGTTATGGTAAGATAACTTCAGGGAATGGTGATTTCTTGCTGGAAAAAATGTAAATTTACATCTTGTTCTATGTAATTTAACATATGGCCATCAGGGGTGACATTGGGTCTGGGGGTGAGATTGGGTCACACAGAAGAAATTCGTATGACCTAATCTCTCCTCTCAGACCCAGACCCAATATCACCCTTGATGACGGTTACTTCAGTGAATTAAGGTAAAATTACATCGAAAAAGAGGTAAAATTAAATCATCTTATTTTTCAACCTTCCAAAATCAATCTTATAAAAGCAGTCTTATCTAATAGACATGTAGCTGATGTTAATTCAATGTAATGTCAGAAATCTCATGTTAGTTTTATACATTTCATAAAATTTTATGTAAAATTGTTAACATGTAAATTTACATTACATATTTTGTTATTTTTTTCCGCGTCCAAAATTTGAGCAATTTTAACTGAATCGTCAACAAAATCAACTCCAACTTTGACACTGCCACAAACTCTATCAAAACTTGCCTTCAACGTCCCAACATCATCCTAAATATCATCAAAGAGACCAAATACGTTTTGATGTTATCATGACCACCCTCCAATTTTACTGCCCGTCTGCACCCACAAAATGGCGCGGAAAACTGCCAGGCCCGGGCCGGGCCAAAAGTATCCTAATTATATTTTAATTGAACGCCATTAGCGTGCGCCACCGAGCACGACAGTCGATGGTTTGGGAGTTCTACAGGGGACAAGGGGTAGGACACTCAAAGAGAAAGTGCACATCGGCGAGGAGGAAGGGGGGGGGAGGAACAGTCCGTTTGATTTAGTGGTAAATGAAGCTTGTCTATTAATTAAAACGGACCAGCAGCAGGGAAATGAATTTCGAATGATAATTGGCGAAGAAAATGATGACGAACTTGGGTGAAATTGGAAAAGTTGTGGAGGCAATTTTATATGATTTGTTTAATATAATTTGTGTTGATAAAGATAAAATTTACAAAGAAATTAAAAGATATTCGCAAAAATCGCATTTTGATAAGCTATTTTGTGTCATTGGTTCACCCATACAAGTCTCCATACAATGTTGGCAGCTGTCCATACAAAAATGGTACGTACATATTCAAGCAGCTGTAACTTTTGAGTGAATTTTCTGATCAATCTGGTGTCTTCGGAAAAGTTGTTGGTATTGTTCAGGACTATTGAGAAAAAAATAGGTACACGGAAAAAAAATTTGCAGGTTTTTAATCAAGGTTTTTTTTTCACAAAAACTCAATTTCCCAAAATACATATTTTTTATTTTCGAGATTTTTTGATATATTTTAGGGGACACAAACCCGCAACTTTTGAGCCATAGAGAAACATGGTCAAAAAATCTGCCGCCGAGTTATGAATTTTTGAAAATATAGTGATTTTTGGAAAAAATAGAAATTTCATGCAAAAACAAATTTGACCTAAATTTTTTTATGTTAAATTGAATTTCCAATCGAAAAGTACTTCACAGATTTTTTGATAAAAGGCTCTGTTTTCAAGATATAGCCACCGAAAGTTTGATTTTAGCGAAATATTTGCAGTTTTTCGATTTTTAAAAATATTGACCATGAGTGACCATCTCTAAAAAAATTTTTTTGAAAAGTTCAGAAAATTTGCTATGAAATTGTCTAAGAGACATTGAAGATTGGACCTCGGGTTGCTGAGATACAGCCGCTTTAAGAAAAAGAAACAGGAAAATTGAATTTTCTAAGTCTCACCAAAACAACCCACAATTTTATAATGTCGATATCTCAGCAACTAATGGTCCGATTTTCAATGTTAAAACATGAAACAATCGTAAAATTTTCTGATCTTTTCAAAATAAATATTTTGAAAAAAATTAAATCAAGACAAGCATTTTAAATGGGCATAATAATCAATGTTTGGCCCTTTTAAAATTTTAGTCTTGATTTAAAAACTTACAAAATATTTTTTTCGAAAAAATTTTACTTTTGTTTCATGTTTTAACATTGAAAATCGGACCATTAGTTGCTGAGATATTGACATTAGAAAATGATGGATTATTTAAGTGAGACTTAGAAAACATCAATTTTCGTGTTTCTTTTTCTTAAAGCGGCAGGATCTCAGCACTATTTTAAAAAATCGAAAAACTGAAAATATTTCGTTAAAATCAAACTTTCGGTGGCTATATCTTGAAAACAGAGCCCTTTATCAAAAAATCTGTAAAGTACTTTTCGATTGGAAATTCAATTTAACATTAAAAAATTGAGGTCAAATTAGTTTTTGCATGAAATTACGATTTTTTTTTCCAAAAATCACTATTTTTTCAAAAATTCATAACTCGGCGGCAGATTTTTTGACCATATTTCTCTATGGCTCAAAAGTTGCGGGTTTTTGCCCCCTAAAACATAAAATAAAATAAAAAAATACGTATTTTGGCAAATTGAGTTTTTGTGAAAAAAATGTTACTTAAAAAATCGGCAATTTTTTTCCGTGTACCTATTTTTTTCAATAGTCCTCAACAATACCTACAACTTTGCCGAAGACACCAAATTAATCAGAAAATTCATTCAAAAGTTACAGATATTCGAATATTTACGTACCATTTTAGTATGGAAAGCTGCTTAAATTTTATGAAGACTTGTATGGGTGAACCAATGACACAAAATAGCTTATTTGGTCATAGGGAAGGCCCCCACAAAGTTTGAGCCAAATAAAAAAATACAAAAAATAAAAATGGTTGAAATCGGCCGATTTCGTAGAGAGTTGCTCAGTTAAGAGTAATTACTACAACTTCCAGCATGGACAACATTCGACTACCAATTAGCAGAAAATCCCTTTAGACAACCTCCACGTTGATAAACCACAACTTTTAATGATTCGAACAACCTTGTCTTATGACAACCTCCACGTTAAGACAATTCTCACGTTTGGTCAACCTCCACTTTTGGACACCTCCCGGGCAGACGGTAATAACAAAATTCATGCCATTTGAATAACAATTACAGTTAAAATAACAGAAAGTGTTTTGGAAATTTCTTGAAAAATCCATTTTGGCATAAGAGTCAAATAACATTTTATATTATTATATCAAAATTTGATATTGGTCTGATATTTGTTGACACCAAAAACAACTTGGGAATAACATTTTTTGGTACGGAAGAATACCGCAATATGTTATTGGGATGATCGGATTAGTAGTTAAAAAAAATAAAAAAATAATAAAAAAGATTTGTTCGAAGAATAACTAAAAATGTTATTTGTATGTTATTACAATAACAATCTTATAGCAAAAAAATCATAATGACAAATAACAAATCTTGTTATAAATAACATAAAATGTTATTGGTCTTGTATTTTTCATTATCAAAAAATGTTATTCTCAAATTACTTCCGTCTGCTCGGGTTCACTTTGGACAACCTCCACTTTTTGACAGCCTCTACTTATGTACAGCCTCCACTTTTGGACACCCTTCACTTTGAAAATCATAAACTTTTGATAACCTCAACTTTTGATAACTTTAACTTTAGAAAACCATATTTTTAGGATAACCTCCACTTTCGACAACTGAACAACCTCTTTGGCCATCTAGACCAGATATTAAAATTCGCAGTCCGTTGTTGTTTCAAGATTTTCCACATGTTATTTCTTACTTCTTCTCAAAAGCAAATGCTCCAAATTGATTCTAAGCCTATTCTGTCAGGCTCACAAAATAGGTCGTTATTTTGAAGGCCACCCCCTCTTCCCGAGTGAGCATAATTCTTCGAGAAAGACAGAGAAAAAAAAAGTCAAACCCACCACACTTTTCCTCGCCAGGCATGTGGCACTTGAATTTATGGTTGTATCTATAACTACCAGGTTGGGGACCATCCATAAACCACGTGGACACTTTAGGGGGGGGGGGGGGTATGGGGATTGTCCACGCTCCGTACAAAAAAAGTTTTTTTTGTACGGACAATTGTCCACGAGGGGGGGGGGGGGTTGAGATTTCCAAAAAATTGTCCACGTGGTTTGTGGATGGTCCCTTGGGGTTTCCCACCTCCCAGATCGCAGATTTTGCCACTTCACTTTCCACCCCCCACGCCTCCGCGCCTTCATCATCATCATCATCCGGCAAGCTACTTCGGCATGCTTTTTTTCTTCCCCGAGCCCTCTGCTTCTGAAGAGCATAATGGGACACACACACACACGTGACACACGATAGCGTCGGCGGCGGTGGCGTTGTTTTGGCCTCGTTCGTCGTCGAGAGGTTTCCCACCCCCTCCGCCAACCTTTTTCCAACGCAAATATCTCATCTCATCGCGTTGCAGGGACTCGTGGAAGGGAGGGGGCGGGGGACACCTCGTGAGTGTCGTGATTGTGTCGTTGATAACGATCTTCTGCACACACACACACACACACAGAGAGGTAGAAGCCCTACCTTTTGCTTTGGTCGTCCGAAGAGATCCTAGGAAAAAGTGAGTTGGCAACCGTGTTTGCCTACGGGTGCAAAAAAGCAAACGAACAAATCCCCGTACCACACCTACGGAGGGCGCACGTGAGCTTGTGTGACGCAAGGACCTGCAACGGATTGGTAGGTGAGGGGGGTTGGTAAGGACGAAAAGGGGGTAAACGTAGCTAAAGCCAAAGCACAAATAAATTATCCACACAAGATGAATACGTAATATCTTAATCTTCATCATATTATGTGTCTCCAGGGTTCGCCATAGATCCTTGGATCGCCCAAAAATCCTGGAGAGCAGGGATGAGAACGACTCACGGCTTCAGTCTTCATGGTTCAATTTGACTCCTGGCTTTTGACTCTGCTGTCTACTGACTCTACTGTCTACTGACTCTACTGTCTGCTGACTTTGCTGTCTACTCTCTACTGTCTTCTGACTCTACTGTCTACTGACTCCTGGCTTTTGACTCTACTGTCTACTGACTCTACGGTCTACTGACTCTACTATCTACTGACTCTACTGTCTACTGACTCTACTGTCTACTCTCTACTGTCTTCTGACTCTACTGTCTACTGACTCCTGGCTTTTGACTCTACTGTCTACTGACTCTACTGTCTACTGACTCTACTGTCTACTGACTCTACTGTCTACTGACTCTACTGTCTACTGACTCTACTGTCTACTGACTCTACTGTCTACTCTCTACTGGCTTCTGACTCTACTGTCTACTGACTCTACTGTCTACTGACTCTATTGTCTACTGACTCTACTGTCTACTCTCTACTGGCTTCTGACTCTACTATCTACTGACTCTACTGTCTACTGACTCTACTGTCTACTGACTCTATTGTCTACTGACTCTACTGTCTACTCTCTACTGGCTTCTGACTCTACTATCTACTGACTCTACTGTCTACTGACTCTACTGTCTACTGACTCTGCTGTCTACTGACTCTACTGTCTACTGACTCTATTGTCTACTGACTCTACTGTCTACTCTCTACTGGCTTCTGACTCTACTGTCTACTGACTCTACTGTCTACTGACTCTACTGTCTACTGACTCTATTGTCTACTGACTCTACTGTCTACTCTCTACTGGCTTCTGACTCTACTGTCTACTGACTCTATTGTCTACTGACTCTACTGTCTACTCTCTACTGGCTTCTGACTCTACTGTCTACTGACTCTACTGTCTACTGACTCTACTGCCTACTGACTCTACTGTCTACTGACTCTACTGTCTACTCTCTACTGGCTTCTGACTCTACTGTCTACTGACTCTATTGTCTACTGACTCTACTGTCTACTCTCTACTGGCTTCTGACTCTACTGTCTACTGACTCTACTGTCTACTGACTCTATTGTCTACTGACTCTACTGTCTACTCTCTACTGGCTTCTGACTCTACTATCTACTGACTCTACTGTCTACTGACTCTACTGTCTACTGATTCTGCTGTCTACTGACTCTACTGTCTACTGACTCTACTGTCTACTCTCTACTGGCTTCTGACTCTACTGTCCACTGACTCTACTGTCTACTAATTTCTGACTCTACTGTCTTACTGTGTCTTACTGTCTTACAGTCTTACTGTCTACTGCCTTCTGGCATCAATTGCCAATATACAGCTTTCGATATTTAAATCTAGAAGTCCGTACTAGAAATGCAAGTAAGAAAATATGTCTTACAGTCTTACTGTCTAAATGTCTTAATGTCTTAATATCTTAATGTCTTACTGTCTTACTGTCTTACTGTCTTACTGTCTTACTGTCTTACTCTCTTACTGTCTTACTGTCTTACTGTAATGTACTGTAAAACGGGGTGACTTTGATAGCCGGGGTGACTTTGATAGGTTTGCGATTTTTCCGCAAAATGAAGAGTACATTTAAAATACGTAAGGAATGGTTCAGAAACATACTGACCGTGGTAGAGAAGTGTTCAAAGTACCTCAAGAAGAACTTTTCATAAATTTTTGAAAGGTTTATAAAGTTAGTTAACTATAGTTAAGAAAATGTTGATGGAGGTCATTATTTTAAACTCCTCAAAGTGTCATGATTTTCTCAATGAACATTATTTTGAATCGGAAAACGGAATGCATTTTCGGATTCTTTGGACAATTTTCCATTAGGAAAAGGTTAAATAAGTTTGTACATAATAAATAATATGTGTTTTTGAAACACAATTTAAAAAAAATCTCTAAATTTATAGGCAATTTCAGTTGAACAAATTTCATGTAAAATGTGAAAACTTGTGATTCGTGCTTCGAATCAGTATAAAATGCAATAGAAATCGATAATTTTGTAAACAAAACTAGTTTTAACAAATTTCAGGCAAAATTCCGACTTTTTAACAATTTTACCTAAAATTTATATGTATTTTGTTAAAAAGCTTATAAACTTAGTTAACTTAGCATAAACATTGATTTTTTTTCTTACAAACTATATCAGCTACTTTAGTGATGGTACATTTAACGTACAAATAAAGTTTGAACATCTTAAATATGATTTTAACAAGAAAAACTATGACTATCAAAGTCACCCCGGAATTAAAACTAAGAATTTTTAACGTAACTATTTTTCTAAACACTATTGAAAAAACTTTTTTTCCGAAATAGTGCATGGACTTTGTGTGGCCTACCCCAGTACATGTTTTAAAAATAATAATCTTGAGAAAAAACTTACCTGTTGGAAAATATTCTAAAAACAAATTGAAATCCTATCAAAGTCACCCCGGTTTACGGTACTGTCTTACTGCCTTGCTGTCTTGCTGTCTTGCTGTCTTGCTGTCTTGCTGTCTTGCTGTCTTGCTGTCTTGCTGTCTTACTGTCTTACTGTCTTGCTGTCTTACTGTCTTACCGTCTTACTGTCTTACTGTCTACAGCTTTCTAGCTTCAATTGTCAATACTCAGCCCTCAATATTCAAATCTTGAAGTCCGTACTAGAAACGAAAGTTTCAAATACCTGCATTTTTTAAAGTCTCGGTGACATTCCCATCTCTGCCCTAGATCCAAGGAGCGGTGAATCTAGACCGGAGCACGAAGCCGGCAAAAATCTAGCTAGCTGCACAAAAAAAAGGGTTTTTGTCGTTCTTCCCCGACGCTACCTGACCTGGGTTGGGTCGACTTTTGCGAGAACGCTCTGCACGATTCGAGCATTAAGCGATGAAATAACATTATGTATGCATCATTAAAGTTGCATTATGTCTCGGAGAGTGAGAAGAAGAGTCGTGTTTGTTTTTATGCGAACTAAACAAATATTAATGTGATCTCGTTCACTAATTAGCAGGAAGAATTGTGGGAGTGAAGTGCAGGAGCGGGATTTTGATGTCCTGAAGAGGGCTGCAAGATTTGTCAGGCATAAATTATCTGCTTTTTATTGCATTAGTTATATTTTGAACATTCTTAAAATCAAAATTAAAAATTCTCTTCAATAGAAAATAAGGCAGTGTTGCCAGAAAATTTATAATGAAAATTAAATGAAATCCCAAAGTCGTCTACTTGAAAATTTACAGTATTTGAAGAACAAAAGCTCAATAAGTTCCACTTTAATCTCGAATCTTATAACAGTGTTGCCAGATCGTCAATTGGTCCTTTTTGAAACCTATTCAAAATTTGCATCAGTTATAAGTGCACATAATATTAGACAGTGTGGCCAGATCTTCAAAATTTCAAAACGTTAAAATTTTCAGTACAGACGTAGGACAAAAAATCCTATATGATAAATGATATTTGAAATGAAAAAAGAAAAATAATAAATTGCCAACAACTCATGAAGTCTTCACAAAATTGCTAAAAGTTCCAATTAAATCGTCTGGAATAATTTTGTTGCACTTGACAGCTTAGATTTTCCAACAACAAAACATAAACACAACACAAAAACGCCCTTGGGACGGCCAGATTGAGCAAACTTTGCGCCGGCATTGCCTACCCGCAGGGGCGATAGCACACAAGTTCAACAAATGGCACTTGATGGAATTGATCGGCAATTATCTAGCCAATGAGTTTTGTTTGCCAGCAAATTGGACAACAACCATCCTGTTTGCCCTCGATTTCCTACTGGGAAATTGGCAATTTTCGTAACGATTTGCTGTTATTCTTTTTTTTCCCTGTTGGTCACATAACTTTAGGCGAATGGTTTTACCTGAGCTTGAAGATGTTTTTTCTCACAAATCCAAATTGAAGCTTACCTGTAAAAGGAAGAAAAGAGAAATGTTTAGAATTTTTTCAACCAATTAGCTGCAGGGAGACGCAAATATTTTGAAATCGCTCAAGCAAGCGCTCGACTTTTAGTTAGTTTGGCCAACCAGCCGTGCACGCTAATTGCTGTTGGATGACGAATTATGGCTTTCAATCGCGACAGGAAGCAGCAGGGAGTTGGGGGTGGTGTTGAGAAAAGTTCAACGGACCGTGGCCGTCCTGGCGATCGTAGCGTGATGTCATTTTGAAAATTAGCCAAGTTGGGTAAATACGACGAGTGCTGAAAAAATCGAGCTTTGCATCGAGTTGCATGCAACATTTTATGCAATTCGTTCACAAACTTTCAAAATTCGTCAAGTTTTGTGTTATTTAAAATAAAAATTCACCCAACTCGACGGTGCCCAGAAACCGGCGTAGGGAAAAACGCAGAGATTACACGAACATCAATTACCTAAAATTAATTAAGTCTTGCCGACATCTGCCAGCGAGCTTTAATCGATGTGCTCTCCCCCTCCAACCAACCTTCGACTTTTCCATTTCTCAAACTTGCTTTATCGTCCTCGTCAAACTGGGTGTGGCACCTTACGGTGAAAGCTGGCCACTTGATTTCATTAGGCTCCTACACGTTCCACTCCTAGCGTATTCAAATTAACTTTTAATTATAAAGGTGACTCCCCGGGGGGTGACCTTGCCGTCAAGGAGTTCTTTGTTTCGAATAAGCTGGAAACTTTAAACGCCTGAATGTAGGCAGCGCTGATTGCGGTCAAAAGCCAAGCTTATGCATCGCTAGAGTAACAGGAGAGTTCTAAAAACGTTCTGTGACAAAACTACACCGCATGAACTCGGGTGTGTGTCATCTCGTCCCAGAATAATACTGAAATATTAAACTTAATGTCACAATACGTGCCTAAATAAAGAATGGGTGCCAAACGACAAGTTATTTGCCTTCTCCGTAGTCGCACACGATGAAGACGACACACCGGCTGTCGACTAATGTCTTCATCGTTGGAAATTCCAGTCATTCACACATACGGTGACACACACATACAGTGCCGGCCTGCCACACCCACAGACTTGTTAAAACTTTTATTCGTACCCCTGAATGATGAATGTTCCGTTTTTGCTCATTTCGTACGGCATTTCGTAGGTGCTAGTGTGCTGCCCTCTCTGTGTCATGTATCGAAAGAGGGAGACCCGTGTCGATGTCACAGCCACAAACCAAAAGAGCAAACGACAAAACTAGCATTTTCAGAAAAACAAGGAGGGGGGAGGGGTCCCCCTAAACCGTATCGACACAGACGACCGTGTCTCATGGCTGGGGCCAAAAGCGATGATGAAGTTCATCATAAAACCATAAGACAGGTGCGATATTTGTCATCGGGTCCTGGGAATCAATTTATTATTTAGGTGTGCTCGGAGCAGCGTGATGTTTGAGGGAAAAGGACCAAGATCGTTCTGCGTCAGTTTTTGGGGATTGAAAAGGGGACTTTGGTTAGTTATGGAATCCTTTGTCATTTTACAATTCTATGAAAAAAACTTTTACTAGATTACTGTACTTAAAGCTATTGTTTGACAGGTTTGACAGTTGACAGCTGACAGATAAAATTAGAAATAACCTTACTTACCCTTGAAACTCCTACTCCTTCACTTACCTTACCCTTCTTCACACTACACCAACTCTTCAAACAATAGAGCTGACTCCTTCCCACCGAAGTCCGTACTTGAGAGGTGTCGGCGAAGACAGAAAAACCTCAAACCGTCAAGCTATAATGAAGCTCACTTGCCATCAGCGCTGCCGCCACGAGAGCGCGTGAGACATTTATGTGACTTGTGGTTCGAGGGGTGACTGCAGGGCGAATGCTTGGCTTCACAAAGTGCACAAATGCTCTTGGTGACGGTTGTGACGACGGCAACTACCAGGATGGCTGAGGTTGCGATGTCTGGTGTGACTTTTGAGCTTGAGAAAGTTATCATTTTTCTCTTGACTTCACTTGTTTTTTTCTTGAATTCACCTAAATTCAACTAACCAAACTTTTTGGTATATTGACTTAACTAGTCTTCGTTTGATTTCACCTAAATTCATAAAATTTTACTTGACTTCACTTGACTCTACTTGATTTTCTAGATTTTACTAGATTTTACTTGACTTCAGTTGACTTCACTTGACATCACTTGACTTCACTTGATTTCACTTGACTTCACTTGATTTCACTTGACTTCAGTTGATTTCACTTGACTTCACTTGACTTCACTTGATTTCACTTGACTTCAGTTGACTTCACTTGACATCACTTGACTTCACTTGATTTTACTTGACTTCACTTGACTTCAGTCGACTTCAATCGACTTCAGTTGACTTCAATTGATTTCACTTGACTTCACTTGGCTTCACTTGACTTTACTTGACTTCACTAGACTTCACTTGACTTCACCTGACTTCACTTGACTTCACTTGACTTCACTTGACTTCACTTGACATCACTTGACTTCACTTGACATCACTTGACTTCACTTGACTTCACTTGACTTCACTTGACTTCACCTGACTTCACTTGACTTCACTTGACTTCACTTGATTTCACTTGACTTCACGTGACTTCACTTGATTTCACTTGACTACCGTTGACTTCACTTGACTTCACCTGACTTCACTTGACTTCACTTGACATCACTTGACTTCACTTGACATCACTTGACTTCACTTGACTTCACTTGACTTCACTTGACTTCACTTGACTTCACTTGACTTCACCTGACTTCACTTGACTTCACTTGACTTCACTTGATTTCACTTGACTTCACGTGACTTCACTTGATTTCACTTGACTACCGTTGACTTCACTTGACTTCACCTGACTTCACTTGACTTCACTTGACTTCACTTGACTTCACTTTACTTCACTTGACTTCATTTGACTTCACTAGACTTCACTTGACTTCACCTGACTTCACTTGACTTTATTTGGCTTCACTCGACTTCACTTGACTTCACTTGACTTCACTTGACTTCACTTACCTTCACTTTTTTATAAATGTCTATTACACTAGCTCATTCAATAAACTACTACCTGAAGTCCGTAATAGTAAGCAATAAATTTGGGTTAGCTGCAAAAATCAAGTTTCTTAGGTCTGATGTTCTGTAAATCCGTTTTTCGGTTGTTCTGTTGTTCTGTTTTTCTGTTTTTCTGTTCTTCTGTTGTTCTGTTGTTCGTAGTTTTGTTGTTCTGTTGTGTAGTTTTGTTGTTCTATTGGCCATTTTTTCTATATTAATTTGATCTTAAGCTATTTTCGTCATCTTTAAGCCCCTTCTCGATTTCAAACAGCGTCTGCGGTTGCCAACCAACCCGGTTCCACCCTCGCACGCAAAAAAAAAGAGGCAAGAAACCTTTGATTAGAAGATCAAGATAAATTGTCGTACTTGACTATGCCATCATTAGCACGAAAAGGTGTGCTCTGTCCTCGACGACGACGCCGGTTTCGGTCACGTTGTGCACAGATGCATCGTCGTCCTCGAGGATGCTCTCGTCGTCGTCGTTACGGTTTCGGTCTGGCGGAAGCCAGGAAATGAAACGAATCGCTCCGGGTGCTGTTCTGCCTGTTTCCCCCCCTCCTTCCAGGACGGTGACAACACCGGCTTTTGCGAACCAAAGGAAGGTACACCGAAACACCCCCTTCCTCTTAATTAAACTTTTATCTCAATTTATTCAGTCGGCATGTAAATGGGAACGACGATGTGGCCTTGGGTTTTTTCTTCTTCTTTCGTTTATTTTTATGTTCTGGTTGGTGTTTTTTTCCCTCCGTTTCCGGTGCACGATTCCAGGGATAATTCGATTAATTATTCATTTCAGAGGACTTGGAAAAAGCGGTTTGGTGTAAAAAAGGTTATTGACGAGCAAAGTTTAGCTTTGAATTTTGTTTGCAATCTGTTCAAATAAGCAAGAAAAGCCTGAAATTATGCTATTTTTTGGGAAACTGCGGCAAAGTAGGCAACCCCTTTAAGAAAACATCTGATTATGCCTGACTTGAACCGCAGTTAATCAAATCAGCTGCCATTTTCCTCTCAAATTTCCATGATAATTTAATCCTCCCAGCGTCTTGTGCTGAGCCATCATCAATTAAATCACCACAGCGAAGCGGCGGATTCTCAGCCCTGGAATTATGCTCGTATGCAGCATAATCACGAAATCGACTCCGGAACCGCCTCGAAAAAGTGCTCATTTCCTCTCGCGCCAGCATTTATTACCATCGGAGGAGGTCGAAAAACATACCACAGCTTCTTCCTGGGGCAACCCCTCCCAGACCAACATCCATCGCAGCGTGAGAAATAGATCGTCCCAGTTTTTGCGGACCATGTGAGAGTTAGGGTGTTTATCTTTCGCACTTTTCTGATGTTTAGTTTCTTTTTAAAATTTGGTTGCTTTTCATAGAATTATTATAATATTCTTTATCAATTTAGTTTTTATTTGTTTATTTATTTTAACAATAGTCCAAGACAAGATCACCCTAACTTCCCACCATGTGAGTTAGTGCACGGGTCTGCTGGTTTGGAAAATGGGGAAATTTATGGCCCCTGAACCAGATAGACAAAAAGAAAAACCACACATCCGTATGATAGAATACAAAAAAAAACTAACCAACATCCAAATTGCCATTCTGGCAGCCAGCTTGGCTTGTTTTTCTCCAGCATTTCCAGCTCCGATGAGATATGGGAAACTGATACTGGGTTCGCACTTTGCTCCGGAACAAGCTCGCCGAGCTAAAAGCTTCCGACCCTCCGCCCACTTGGGAGGAGAGACCACAGTCCGGTTCCTCCCTTCTAATTTTCCCCGACCTCCCAGTTCGAAAGAGTGGGGGGTGGAACCGGTCGTGATTTGGATATATGATCCGGTCCGGAGCGTATCAGGTTGTGGGGTGAGGGCGGCGGTGGCTGCAATTTGCCTTGGCACCAAATCTCCGGCACGTAAATCAACGCAGAATCCGAGTTTTGCCACGTGCAGCGCGTGATTCACGGGAATTTTTGGGGTGAAATATGAGAAGTTTGGGCGTTCTGGTGAATCTGGAGCGAGGTGGGAGTCAGGATTTAGTTATCAACGTTGGGAGGTCATGACCTTAAAGCTATCTTTGAATGTTTAAAATAGTCTTCAGAGTCTTGACTTGACCTCATTTGACTTCAGTTGACATCACTTGACTTCAATTGACTTCACTTGACATTACTTGATAACTGTTGACTTCACATGGCTTCACTTGACTTGACTTCAGTTGAGTTCACTTGACTTCAGTTGAACTCACGTGACTTCACTTGGCTTCACATGACTTCCGTTGACTTCACTTGACTTCACATGGCTTCACTTGACTTGACTTCAGTTGAGTTCACTTGACTTCACTTGACTTCAATTGATTTCACTTGACTTCAATTGACTTCACTTGACTTGACTTCAGTTGAATTTTCTTGACTTCACTTGACTTCAATTGATTTCACTTGACTTCACTTGACTTTAATTCAGGAGACTTCACGTGACTTTACTTGACTTCACTTCAGTTGACTTCACTTGACCTCATTTAACTTCAGTTAACTTCACTTGACTTCAATAGACTTCACATGACTTCCGTTGACTTCACTTGACTTCAATTGACTTCACTTGACTTCAATTGACATCACTTGACTTCACTTGACTTCAGTTGAATTAACGTGACTTCACTCGACTTTAATTCAGGAGACTTCACATAACTTCACTTGACTTACCTTGAGTTCATTTAACTTACCTTGACTTCTTTGGGCTCCACCTTATTTCACTTGCATTTAGTTGACATAATTTCACTACCCTATATGCTTAATAGTTTTTTGCATTTTTTCTTCCTTAATGTACTACTTGAAGTCCGTATTAGTAATCAATTCAAATAACTTTTTTTCCAAAT